>NC_062296.1:68998431-69301462 GCF_902655055.1 Lutra lutra | reverse complement strand
AGTGTCTTAAGATTACACATACTTTTTTTTTTAAAAGATTTTATTTGTTTGTCAGAGAAAGGGGGAGCGGCAGGCAGAGGGAGAAGCAGGCTCCCCGTTGCACAAGGAGCTCAATGCAGGACTCAATCCCAGGACCCTGGGATCATAACCCTAGCTGAAGGGACATGCTTAACCAACTGAGCCAACCATGCACCCCAGATTACACACACATTTCAACAGCATACTCGCAGTGTCACTGAAGTGACAGGCCCAAAATTTACCCGATACAATAGACAGGAACCTTAGCAGAGACAGGTCATTATCATTGAACCAGAAACCCTGGAATTAAGAACCTTTTATAAGGGTACAAAGATGTAATAAAATAATAAAAAATACAGACTGCCTACACATAATGAAGACACTACTTTGTGAGTGATAAACCTTTCCCATATTTTTCCTGAGGTTCAATTTATCAAGATATCAAATCCTAAAATTTCTCTCATTGAAATCTGAGTGTATCTCATTCCACAGTGATATTTTTTCCAAAGGTCTTGTAATTAAACACAGAACACTTAAGTGATTTTATTAATGAGATTTCCTGCTAGTTTAAATTTATTTCATCTTTAAGGCTGCCTGAACATTTTACATGTCACAAAAATATTTTTAAGGATTTTTTAATGGAAAAGTAACTGAAATAGGTTGGATCAAAATAAGCTTCTCTTTCCATCAGAGACCAGGCATGAAATATTTCCATTCAGATGGAGGATTTTTTGGCTTATAGTCACCTGATGAGTGAGATATGAAAATCAGATTTCTAGCTTAGCTAGGGAATTTTATGTAGGAGACTATATTACTCTCATTTCTATTCAGTAGCATGTACATTGAAAACAGAAACACTGCAATTAAGTAATCATCCAGTTTCCTCATAAAAACAGATTGTTTCAGATGATATCAAGAGGACATGATAAGCAATCTATAGGACTTAGAAATGTAACATACCAGCAAAATGTTTTGAAACCCATTGTCAACAGTATTACAAGGCATGGCAAGAGAGGGTGGGTGATAAGAAATGACATAATAGCTGGAAAGGTCTGTTAACAAACACCTGTAGATTGCAATTTGAAATTAAATTTTCTTGTCATTAAAGAGAAATGAATTTTAAGTAAGCATGTCATTTACTTCCCTGTAAACATCTCCACCGATTCACTTATCTGGGTTGCTAGCCAACAGGGTCTCACTTGCATTGTGCATTGTAGCATCTACAAGGCAGAAAATAATAATTTGCATTACTAAATTAGGGAGAAAATGCAAATTAAATTAAGTTGAATTTCTGCTTCTCGCACCAGTACTGAACAGGGAGAGTTCTGGTATGAAATAAGACATTTGGGTTTGGCCAAGTATTCTAAGCCCAGGGAGGTTAAGTGACTAACAATGATAAACTTTTCTTAGACACACTTGGAAGGTTCAGATAAATTTAAACTTTGAGTCATGCTGGGAAATGAAGGAGGGTAAGGAGGGAGAAGAGAGACCAGAGTGACATCGCAATCAATTGTGCAATAGTGTTTACAAATGTTGGCCTGGATTTAGAGCTTTCAGGAACAGAGTTAAATTATAACAGGCCAGTGTCCTGAATGGCTTTGTGCAGTGAGGCACTTGTCAAGTTCCAGAATGCTGCTTCCAAAGCATTCATGCCCTTTCCCACTAAACTAGGACAGTGGTGTTTAGATATTAAGTTGGTGTCTTCATGGATATTAAACCTCCTAAAATAATATTTGATTTCTCTCTACATGACATAGTCAAGGGAGTAAGAAATTTGAGATCTGAAATGTCCAGATTATTATCTGACCTTTCTGAATTTAATAGAATACAGTCAGATACATTTTTATTTTTATTTTTTTTTAAATTTATTTATTTGACAGAGAGATCACAAGTAGATGGAGAGGCAGAGAGAGAGAGAGAGAGAGAGAGGGAAGCAGGCTCCCTGCTGAGCAGAGAGCCCGATGCGGGACTCGATCCCAGGACCCTGAGATCATGACCTGAGCCGAAGGCAGTGGCTTAACCCACTGAGCCACCCAGGCGCCCGTCAGATACATTTTTAAAACTTTATCTCTAATGCAATTAAAGGTAGTGATTTGAAACCCCCAAATAATGAACATATACTATACTTTGTGCTTTATATTAATTATCTGATATAATCCTCACCATGTCTCTATGAGATAAGGTTTATTCTTATTATAACTCTTATTCTACAAATGAGGAATCTGAGAGTTTAATTTGTTCACAGTCACTATGCTAGTAAGTGGATGATTTGGGATTTAAATTCTGATCTGTCCTACTTCAAAGTATTTTAAAACATATGTTGTGGCACATTGCTGCTGGGATACTGATCAGCCATTTTTTAAAAAAAATTTTAAAAATTACAGTAGAACAAGGCAGAGTAGAAAATATTAGGCAGCAATGAAGGTAGCAACAGTTCATGAAACTTTTCTTTCAGATGTGTATATATGTATGCAGCATGTATATAATGATCTAAAATAAAAATGCATTTCTTGCTGTATCACAGTAAAAGAGAAATTTAAAAAACACTGCAGTCTACATTCTCAAATCAAAATAATCTGTGGTAATTATAATATGCAAAAAAAGAATCCCCCTAAAATAAAGTACCATAACTGGAAGATTTGATGGGTAACTTCCTCAGCTTTAGAGGCTGTGTGGGCTGTTTTACATTTTCTCCTTTACTAGATGTATCAGCCTCTATTTCTCAGATGACTCTGGATTCTGCAGTTCATAGCTTGACCAACTACTGCATGGCACTTAAGTGTACACAAGATCTCATATGATGCCATTTAACACTGTGTGTTACAGTTTATTCAAATATTAGAGAATATAGAGCTTAAATATCTTTCCCATAGTCACCCAACTAGTACAAGACAGAAATAAGAATCAACTATAGACACTGTGATGTGTCCCCTTCTCCTCATACTTCCTTTAGATGGCATATGGCAGGTGTTCCAGGCACACACATTTTTTGGGCCCCCTGTAGAAAACAGGATGCTTAAGAAGTGTGAGGCTTCTTTGCTCTTTCATAGTTTTGCTATTGTGGACATTGCTGCTATAAATATTTGGGTGCATGTGCCCCTTCGGATCACTACATTTTTGTATCTTTAGGGTAAATACCCAATAATGTGATTGCTGGGTCATAGGGTAGCTCTATTTTCAGCTTTTTAAGGAAATTCCATGATGTTTTCCAGAGTGGCTGCACCAGCTTGCATTCCCACCAACAGTGTAGGAGGGTTCCCCTTTATCCGCATCTTCACCAGCATCTGTCATTTCCTGACTTGTTAATTTTAGCCATTCTGACTGGTGTGAGGTGGTATCTCGTTGTGGTTTTGATTTGTATTTCCCTAATGCCGAGTGATGTGGAGCACTTTTTCATGTGTTTATTGGCCATTTGGATGTCTTCTTTGCAGAAATGTCTGTTCATGTCTTCTGCCCATTTCTTAATTATATTATTTGTTCTTTGGGTGTTGCGTTTGATAGGTTCTTTATAGATTTTAGATACTAGCCCTTTATCTGTTAGGTCATTTGCGAATATCTTGTCCCATTCTATCAGTTGTCCTTTGGTTGGTTTTGTTGACTCCTTCCTTTGCTGTGCAAAAGCTTTTGATCTTGACTAAGTCCCAATATTTCATGTAATATATATATATATACACACACACACACACACAATGGAATACTATGCAGCCATCACTACCCCCCCCCCGAAATCTTGCTATTTGCAATGACATGGATGGAACTAGAGGGTATTATGCTAAGTGAAGTAATCAGAGAAAGACAATTATATGATCTCTCTGATATGAGGAATTTGAGAGGCAGGGCGGGAGGTTATGGGGGGAAGGGAGGGGAAAAAAATGAAACGAATGGGACCAGGGAAGGAGACAAACCATAACAGACTCTTAATCTCAAGAAAGAAACTGAGGATTGCTGAGGGGTGAGGAGGGGAAGGATAGGGTGGTTAGGTTATGGACATTGGGGAGAATATGTGCTATGGTGAGTGCTGTGAATTGTGTAAGACTGACAATTCACAGACCTGTACCCTTGAAGCAAATAATACATTATATGTTAATTTTTTAAAAGTGTGAGTCTTTAGTGCATCACTAGTGCTGATAAGATACTGTGGCTGCTCATGGTACTGGCATAAAAACAGACACATAGACCAGTGGAACAGAGTAGAGAGCCCAGATATGGACCCTCAACTCTATGGTCAAATAATCTTCGAAAAGCAGGAAAAAATATACAGTGGAAAAAAGACAGTCTCTTCAATAAATGGTGGTAGGAAAATTGGACAGCTATATGTAGAAGAATGAAACTCGACCATTCTCTTACACCATACACAAAGATAAACACAAAATGGATAAAAGACCTCAAAGTGAGACAGGACTCCATCAGAATCCTAGAGGAGAACATAGGCAGTAACCTCTTTGATATCAACCACAGCAACTTCTTTCAAGATATGTCTCTAAAGGCAAAGGAAACAAAAGTGAAAATGAACTTTTGGGACTTCATCAAGATCAAAAGCTTCTGCACAGCAAAGGAAACAGTCAACAAAACAAAGAGGCAACCCACAGAATGGGAGAAGATATTCACAAATGACAGTACAGACAAAAGATTGATATCCAGGATCTACAAAGAACTTCTTAAACTCAACACACACAAAACAGATAATCATGTCAAAAAATGGGCAGAAGACATGAACAGACACTTCTCTAATGAAGACATACAAATGGCTATCAGACACATGAAAAATGTTCATCATCACTAGCCATCAGGGAAATTCAAATTAAAACCACATTGAGATACCACCTTACACCAGCTAGAATGGCCAAAATTAGCAAGACAGGAAACAACGTGTGTTGGAGAGGATGTGCAGAAAGGGGAACCCTCTTACACTGTTGGTGGGAATGCAAGTTGGTGCAGCCACTTTGGAAAACAGTGTGGAGATTCCTTAAGAAATTAAGAATAGAGCTTCACTCTGACCCTGCAACTGCACTACTGGGTATTTACCCCGAAGATACAGATGTAATGAAAAGAAGGCCCTCTGTACCCCAATGTTTATAGCAGCAGTGGCCACAGTCACCAAACTGTGGAAAAAACCAAGATGCCCTTCAACGGACGAATGGATAAGGAAGATGTGGTCCATATACACTATGGAGTATTATGCCTCCATCAGAAAGGATGAATACCCAACTTTTGTATCAACATGGACAGGACTGGAAGAGATTATGCTGAGTGAAATAAGTTAAGCAAAGAGAGTCAATTATCATATGGTTCCACTTATTTGTGGAGCATAACAAATAACATGGAGGACATGGGGAGATGGAGAGGAGAAGGGAGTTGAGGGAAATTGGAGGGGGAGATGAACCATGAGAGACTATGGACTCTGAAAAACAATCTGAGGGTTTTGGTGAGGGGTGGGAGGTTGGGGGAGCCAGGTGGTGGGTATTATGGAGGGCACATATTGCATGGAGCACTGGGTGTGGTGCATAAACAATGAATTCTGTTACACTGAAAAGAAATAAAAAAATTAAAAAAAAGGTACTGTGGCTGTTTACACCAGTAATAAATATATGTTTGTCTTGATCTGACAACACCAACAAAATAAATCTGTGCAATCATTTAATTTAAAAAGCATTAAGTAACAGAATTCTGGGGTCTTGAAATTACCAGTTTTTCAGAGAATGAAGAATCCTTCCGAGATCATGACCCTAGTGTGAGTAGAAAGGAAGGAATGAAATTAGATTCGTTATAAATAAGATACTAACTGACAGATAAGGAAACTTAATTCAGTAGCAATATATTATAATGAGGAGCTTTAATAGCTTATTGCTCCTTGCAAATATTCTCTGCTTCTGAGCTATATGAAACATGATTTGTAAATGTAAGAATAATTTGATTTGGATGTTCATTTAATTGATTCATCCAAATCCACATATGGGGACATCAGTTGTATTGTAACTCTATGTCTGTTTACTAATCTAAGGCAATTTGTTGAATAGAGGCCATGTGAAAGACAGTGCACAGAGCATCTCTAGAAACATCGTGATACATAGTTTTTTTTCGTTTGTTTGTTTGTTTTAAGATTTTATTCATTTACTTGACAGAGAGAGAGAGAGTCCAAGCAGGGGGACCAGCAGGCAGAGGGAGAGGGAGAAGCAGACTCCCTGCTGAGTAGGAAACCTACTGGGGCAGGATCCCAGCACCCTGGGATCATAACCCGAGTGAAAGGCAGAGCTTAACCAACTGAGCCACCTAGGTGCCCCTGTGATGCAGAGTTTAATGTTAAATATGTAATAGGCACATATGTAAAAATAATCCAAATGTGTATTTATACAGAATGTATCTATTTAACTGGCTAAAATATAATTAGATATACAAACAAGAAATAAATGTGAAAAAAATACCATAGCCAGCATGTTTAGGAACATACAGGTGAGATAAGCATGAAATAATATATTTAGCTATAATTCATAAATTCTCAAATGCTTTTGAGATGGCTTTTCTGAGAGTACCAATATAGCATTTAGCTACTACCAACTTCATTTCTGTTTCTGGGAGCTAGTAACCAGGAGATGGAATGCTATAGGGTTAGTGTTGGCAAAAGACCAGGTGTTTCAGATGCCTGTACTCACTGGCACGGCATGAGTTTTATGAGGATAAGGAGCTGGGAAATTAGCTTCTTCTCTGAGAAAACACCAAACAGCAGATGACGCCGGTGCTGCAGGAGGGCCTGGAGGGCCCTGGGGCCCTGGAATGGGAGGCTGCCAAGGCTTCACTGGAGGATTAGGCAGCAGCAGCCCAGACCTGGTCCTGGCCATGGTCGGGGGTGGGGCTCTCAGAGGCAAGGCCAAGGACAAGGAGTGCATCGACAAGCTGGGCCGCCTGATCAAGGGCATGACAGTCAAGTCCCTGGGAGGAGATCTATCTCTTCTCCCAGCCCATCAAGGGCTCTGAGATCATTGGCTTTTTCCTGGAGACCATCCCTCAAGGATGAGGTTTTGAAGGTTATGCCTGTGCAAAAGCAAACCCGTGCTGGCCAGCAGACCATGTTCAAGGCATTTATTGTCATGGGTGATTACAATCAACACACTGGTCTGGATGTTAAGTGCTCCAAGGAGGTAGCCACTGCCATCTGTGGGGCCATCCTGCTGGCCAAACTTTCCGTTGTCCCTCTGGCAAAGCTACTGGTGGAGCAAGATCGGCAAGCCCTGTACTGTCCCATGCAAGGCTGACTGGCCGCTATGGCTCTGTGCTGGTGCACCTCCTCCCTGCTCCCAGAGGCGCTGCCCAAGAAGCTGCTGATGACAGCCGGTATTGACACCTGCTACACCTCACCCCAGGGCTGCACTGCCACCCTAGGCAGCCTCACCAAGACCACTTTTGATGTCATTTCCAAGACCTGTGGCTATCTCACCTATGACCTCTGGAAAGAGATTGTGTTCACCAAGTCTCCCTATTAGGAATTCACTGACCATCTTGTAAAGACTCACACCAGAGTTTCTCTGCAGAGAACACAGGTTCCAGATGTGGCCACCACAGAGTTTTTTATAAGAAAAATAAATTTAATTAAAGCCTGTTTAAAAAAAAGAGTTAGAAAATTATGACTCTGTATTATATATAAAGTCATGTCATAGTTACAATCAGTTATCTATCACCAAGAATCTCATAATGCTGCTATAATGTAAGAGAAGACAACTGAATTTAAAGTCAGAAGACTACATTGAAATAAAAGGCTAAAATTTATGAGCTGAGTAACCTTGAAAATTAATTAGGCTTTAGATTCTTCCACTGAAAATTGTAGATGGTAATTCTTTTTTACAGGAAGTTGTAATGGTAATTTGAGCTTGAATCATATAGAATAGCTGATATTTGACCATTTTTATCTATAAAAATGATCATTTCATTTGGATCAACCTAATAGTAAGAGTTATACATTTATTGAATCTTATCATATAAGTACTTTGTTATGTTCCACATGTTGTAGTAGATTACAATGATAGCATCAATGTTTTACCCCTCTTGGTATATGTGCCCTTTGCAAAAATATATTTTCAGTGTCCTCCCATCACTAGTTGGCTGACCTACCCTGGGCTTAACAACTTGACTTATTTTTGTCAATGGAACATTAGCATGGGTGAGATCGTGCAGAGGTTTGAAATGAATTTTAGCAATGGGGCTTGCCCTATTTTGCTACGGGAATCTGTCCAGGACAGACTGCTAGAGAATAAGACACATCTAGACAGAGTTAAGGACATCCAGTCATTCCAGCCTAGGCCATTCTAGATCAACTGACATTCAGCCAACTCCTAGACCTGTTCAGGAAACCAGGTATGATTAGTATAGCCAACCTCCAACTATAAACTTTTAGTCGTATACCCTAGAGGATTTATATCAGTACTCATATTATTGTGGCAATTACTAACAAATATAAATGATTCTCTCATCTCATGCACACAACAAATCTATAGGCTCTATTATCATCCTCTCTGGACAAAAGAAGACACTGTGACCCGGAGAAAAGTTCAATGAACTGCCCTGGGTCATATTAAGAGACAATAAATGACAGAGGAAAGGTTTGAAATTATGAAGCTGGGCTCCAGAGGCCATATCCTAACTACTATACTGAATGGCTTTGTTCTTGTGAAGATGAAATGAGATTATTTTTTTGAAAGTGCTTTGTCAATGTTAAAGCACACTAAAAATATAAGTCATTATTATGAAGCTGCAACTCTTTTTCAAAGATGCTGTAAAATTCCAACTAAGTTTTTTCTTTGTCTCATAAAAAAAGAAACCCCAGGCAAGCACTAGATGATTTAAAATGTGCTGTTCTTTGATATGCCAGTTACATAGGGAAAACTGATAAAGGGTGAAATTTAGCATGCCACCTTCCTTCCGAATAGGTGATAGACCGTTGCTATTTGCTTGGCAACTACCAAGTAAACAGAAAAATAAAGCCATGGTTTTCTTGGCAAGTGTCATTAAAAATAGATTAAGTTTACAGTAAATGTAATCTGTAGCATAGATCATACAGACAAAAAAACCTGAAGGGGAAATGAAGGCATTAATAAGATATTTCTTAATTTTATGAAGCGTTACACACATCAGACCATTGAACCAAAATAACCTAGGGAAATAGCAACAAAACAGGCGTTTATTCCTCAGCTTCGAGGAGTCATGCAAATACAAATGGTGCAAAACAAGAAGCTGATTATGCCTAGAAATTGGAATAAACATAAAAAAGAAAAGTCTGGAGATGCTAATAGGCATTAAGTTTATGAGGTGTGACTTTATTTACATGGAATATTCTCTATGGGCATGAATTTTTTTAAAATTCCATTTGACTTTTCATTTATATATATATCAAACATCTCCCCCCCAAAATTTATTATTTTCTTAAAAAAAATAAAACTAGAATGCTACACTGGGTGAAATGAATAGTGGGGAGAACTGAAGAGAAATAGGACTCTCTGTGGAAGCATGTGCCTAAGCTAAGCAAGGTATTACCAGAAGTGGGACTTTTTGATTTGGGAGGCTTTTGTCTGTAGGAGTCCTTTTTTTTTTTAAATAAAACACAGAACTGACACTTTGAAAAAGAGAGAAAGAAAAAGTGAACTTAGAACAAAAGGGAAGAAAAAAACGAACCTAAAAAATAAAACAGATGAAATAGAACAGGGAAAGAGAGTTCTCCAGAAAGCATAACTAAGACTTAAATGATTTATACAAAACCTATTGTTTCATCAGTGTCTCCAAAAGATCCTAGGCTTGATTTCACTGTTTCCTATTTAATCATTTGTTTCTCCTCTGATAATTGTCACCTAATTGTCTCTGTCCTCTGAAATAAGAAAGAGGAAGAATGCTCAGAAGAGCTTTGCTCTTGAGTGTCTTTCTCTAGTATTCAGCTTTGAACACAAACTATTCAGTCATTCCTTCATTCAACTTATTCATTAACTAACAATCATCTACTGAGAGAAATGATAACTTTTCCTTAGGGCCTGGGCATATACAAGCTCTGCTTTGAGAAAACTGACCCTGCTTAGTGCAGATTTGGATACCAATTTTTTAAATGACCATAACACCTTCATAGCTTCCCGCCATCTTTTTTTTTAAAGGTTTTATTTATTTATTTATTTATTTATTTATTTGACAGAGATCACAAGTAGGCAGAGAGGCAGGCAGAGAGAGAGGGAGAGGGAAGCAGGCTCCCTGCTGAGCTTAACCCACTGAGCCACCCAGGCGCCCCCCCGCCATCTTTTTCATGTGAAATTCTGTGACACTTAGTCTCCTTGTATTGTGCTTGATCAGATGAAGTAGCTTTGTATCATTCCTGCTGAATTTTACCTTATTGTCATTGTTTCGTTGTCTGAGCCTGTCAGTAGTTTTCAATCCTGACAGTTTAATCCTACAATGCTATATGCAAATTTGTATTTATTCTTAAAAGTCATTGAAAAAATTTTCCACAGGCCAGATGACTAAAAACAAACACACAAACGAACAAACAAAAACCTGAAAAAATTGGCACTTTATTGCATGGCTGATGGGCATACAAATTGATACTACTGCTTTCAAAAACTGCTTGGAAATACTTATTAACTTGAACTTGTGAATTCCCCCAAGAACCCATCAATTATATTCCAAATTATAAATACACAGCAGAAGTGTGTGTACAGCTTATCAAGGGATCTATATAAGAATAATCATACCATCAATATTTGTAGTAGTCCAAAGTGAGAGCAAACTATATGTCCAACCACAGTAGAAAGGATAAATAAATTGTGGCATCTTCATATAATGGAATACTAAAGAGCAGTGAGGTGGACAAACTACAATTTACACACAACAATACGGATAAATCTCAAGGGCATAATGTTGAACAAACTAAGAAACAAAACAACTACTGCATGAGTCTGTTTTCCCGGGTTCAGAAACCAGACTAAATAAAACTGTAATATATAAGGATGACTAGTTACGTGGTCAAGCTATTTTTTTTTTTTTTTTTGGAAAAGGAAACAAGGAGATGACTCTCTAGAGTGGGGGAAATGGGGAGGACTGTGATGAGAGAAGCATGACAATTTCAGTTTTTTGATCTTGGTTATGCTTCTATGGATGTTCACTCCATGATAAATTACTGAGCTCCACATATGAATTTGTACACTTTCGTGTGTATTTTATTTCACAATAAAAAAAGATTTAAAAACAAACAATATTAATTAAAACATCTCATATGGAAGCACCCCTACATTATTATCTTCTGGTTTATCTGTATTCCATTAGCCTAAGCTGCCATTAAGCACCACGTGTTTTAAATGTTTGCTTTTATAGAGAACAAATCTCTCAAATGAACTACTTAAATTCTTATCTAATATTTTCACCATTATTATTTTGTGAATAAGTGACATAGTAGCCTGGGATTGCTATGCTGGAAACGTATCTCAGAAGATGAATAGATAAGTCTCCTAAAATTAAAGACACTGAAAAATAATAACTAAGACATATAATAACTCTTCTTAAGTCTCAGATATTTTAATCATAAATAAGAGCTAATTCTGAGGTGAAAGTCTTTTAATCACTTACAAATAAGTAATAACCATATTTCATTAATCCTAAACATATTTTATTGCACCTGTGAAATCAGAGTGTCTCTTATAATCAAGTGCACCCTCAATCTTTGTCAGCTTAGGTCAAAGTTAAGGACTTCCAGAGAGAATTTTCATTTGCTTTTGCCAGCCCACTTCAGGCACAATCCATCTGAGACCATTTTAAATTAAATTCTCTGCTTGAGGTTTCTTGGACCATACTAAAAGTGTGAATTTAGACCTCAAACCTGCATGAGTACTGACTAGTCGTTCAAATTTGCCACCCAGTGTTGAGGTTGTAGTACTAAGTTTCCTTGCTGGTCCTTTCTCTGTAGCCACTCTATCGAGTTGCTTAGTTTTATACTGAAGCTAAAGCCTTTGGTTAGACCCAGTTTTAATCAGAGGACTCCTGTTAGACCATTCCTCCACACAATCTTGGTTTTTCCTTTCTTATTGGTACATAAGGTCTTAACAACCAGTGGTATCTTAGATTGTACAAGATACAAGTCATAGGTAGAGATTTCCCAAAAGAAAATATTAAGCCTACAACTGGACAGGAAAACCCAGACTGACTCTTACATATATCATTTTGTTTAACCATGTATTAATTTTGGTCAAAATATTGCTATATACTCTATATTGTTAAAGTATCAGGTTGTAATAAAATCACTGGACTTACTTTGAGAACTGCAAGTATTCCATAATTTGAGGCAAAATTATTGTTTCTGTGTGCAATGCTTGTGTTGCCCCCTTGAATTAGAAGACCTATGTAGTCTCAGATTATACATTTAGAAATGTCCCTTGATCTTGTACAACATTGGGCCCATATTAAAGTCACAATAAAACTTAGTGAATATTTAGGGGCGCCTGGGTGGCTCAGTGGGTTAAGCCGCTGCCTTCGGCTCAGGTCATGATCTCAGGGTCCTGGGATCGAGCCCCACATCGGGCTCTCTGCTCAGCGGGGAGCCTGCTTCCCTCTCTCTCTCTCTCTCTCTGCCTGCCTCTCCGTCTACTTGTGATCTCTCTCTGTCAAATAAATAAATAAAATCTTAAAAAAAAAAACTTAGTGAATATTTGGAGGATTAAAAATCAAACATGCAGGTTGCAACAAAGAAAACTTCTGGAAATAGGGTCGTCCATGTGTGTGGGCACCCAAATGCAAAGGAAAGGTCAACATCTGGGCATAGAAGCAAAAAGCGCTTCTTCGTTCGTCTTCGTTATGAAAATATTTTGTCCTTGACAGGATCAGATATTATGGAAGAGTGCTTGAGAGGATATTGGGAATCCTATCTACAATGCTTGCTCCAACAGATTCAATTCACAGCCTTAGCAGGTAATAAAAGAAGCCTCTGGACCACGTAAGGGATTGCCCAGGCATAGCTAGGTGTACTGAACATTTTATGTATTAATGTCAATCTCAAATAAATCACTTTTCTGGTCTGCTGTGGGAGGGAAGGATATTTCTGTCAGTAAGTGAATGGAGGATTACTGACTTGCTGACCTTTCCTGACTGTGATAAAAGATGACTTCTTTCCTTTCAGCAATACTTTAAAAATGGAAATTGCTCTTTTAAATGTAGGATGTGAGAATGAAGGAGGGAGCCCACTATTATTCCATAAATAGATGGTGGCAGAGGGCACCCCTTGGGAAAGGGAGAAATTCTCATTAGGGCTATTTTTCTGAGAGTTGTCACTATGCATGTGTTTGCATTTAAAGACTGGAGAAAGGAGGAAGCAATTCCTGACCTGATGTATTTTTAAGACTCTATTCTTATTCCTGAAGCATTTAAATATAGTGTGTGAAATACAGCACTCCTAAATGCTTTGTACTGTGATTGTTATGTGGATTCTTATGTCATTTTCCTGATGAAGGAGTCAGGATTGCAAAATTGTTTTGCCTCACATTATTAGATCCAAATAAGAATGGAAAATACCAAGGCATGTATTTTCCCTTGACCGAGGAAATGGGACAGTTGCTGGTATTTCAAAACACAAATGGCCTTTGCTGCACAGGCCAGGGAAAAAAGAATGTGCTAAAGGATTGGACTTTTTGTTAGATGTGTTCAAGGATCTTTTGAAGGCCTGAGAAATGTAAATGAATGAAAAAAATGATGATGTAGGATATTTAGTGATATCAGATACTGAAACAACTAAAATGGGCCAGAGAAAGTCCCACCATATCCCTGAAGCCTTCTATCACTTAAGTCTTAAGGGGCCCTTTTCCCAATAGTACTAGTTGTCAGAGCCACTCTTTGTCTAATGTTGTGTGTACATGTTGCTTCTCTGGACAATCTGAAGATACTGTTCACAGAATGAAGGGATCGTATATTATACCAGCAGTAGTGAATCAGTTGGTCTTAAGGGCACGAGGCCATCAGCTGTCATCCAGAGTCACAGAATAAATGTCCATCAAAGCTAAAATTCACATCAATCAATAGAACTTTATTTTGAAATTAAATAGAAAAAAAAAAAAAACAAAAAAAAAAACCTCTCAAAATGGATCACTTATTCCCTGGATGAAAGCTGCGGAGATGACAGATAATTTGATTGCCTATAATACTTTGCACCAAGAACTAAAAATTTCATCCTATTATGTCATGTAAACACCTAAATATTGTTGGTCTGATGTTCTTTCTTTTAAGAACAATCCTCCTCTTGAAGTTGTTAGTATCTATATCATAGATTAAGTCTTTGACCTTGGGTTTAGTTGTCTGTGCTTGTATATAACTACTTTGTCATGTGTTGGAGCCACTATGTAGCCAAAGGATGATTTAAGAATAACTGTAACCATCAGATTGACTTGCTTAAGGAGCCATGCAGATCAAATCTCCAGAGAAGTTGGATGAGTAGACTCTTTTACTATATGCTGTTAACTGGGTTTGCTCCAAAATGCTTGATTCTACTTGGGCTTGATGCACCTGAGCCCAAAGCAGCAGTAGAGTAAAGGTAATGGAAACTTTGGTTGATAATATTGTGTATGTGAGGGGCGCCTGGGTGGCTCATTTGGTTGAGTGTCTGCCTTCAGCTCAGATCATGATCTCCAGGTCTTGGGATCAAGCCCCTCATTGGGCTCTCTGCAGAGCAGGGAATTTGCTTCTCTCTCCCTCTCTGTCTCCCTCTGCCCTTCCCCCCTGCTCATTCTCTCTCTCTCTCTCTCTCTCTCTCTCTCTCCCTCAAGTAGATAAGTAAAATATTTTAAAAATATATTGTGTGTGTGAGATATTAGTCTGAAATCCTCAAAATAAGCCATAAATTCAAAGAAATAGGCAAAGTCAGAAAGACTGGCATTCTTGGAGAACACATGAGAATGGTGCTCTCTGGGGTTGTGCAGCACAACAACTCTTAGGGGCTAATGTAGATTGCCAGTGCATTCTAGATATAGGATGGGGGAGAAATTTCTATAAGTGGCTTCCGGGATTCCAGGGCAGCTTTTCTGCCATCTGATAATTATTGATCTTTCCTCCTTAGCATATGACTTTGATCCTGGAAAATATATATACAGAGAACGGGGAATTTACATTAAAATCTTTTCACTGAGCTATATTATACTGTGAATGAGGCATTGTAATGTGAATAAGACAAGTGGGAGTAAATTTTGACAGGGAAATGGAGTGTTGGGCACCCTGGGTTGGGATGGGAAGTGTGCCAAGAAATCTTCCCAGTTCTCTTTTGGACATTTAGCACAACCTACATATTGAACCCTCTAATGAAGGGTGCTTTGTCTAACAGAAGTTCTATTGGTTCCAAATAAAACTGGTTTAATCAAAACAGGAAATTATTGGAAGGACACAGGAGTATTTCATGGAACACAGGCAGCTTGACTTTACTAGGAACTGATACTCTTTCCCACTCTCTGGGTCTTACATGGTCCTTCTTGTCTGCTTCTTTCTGCATATCTATTTCATTCCTTTATTCTCTGCAGTTTTTCTTTGCATCCCTGCACACATACCCCAAAACCCCATGGTTTATGCATTTTATTACTAGCTACATGCAGAGACCAATTCCAAATTAATGGGCAAGAGAAACAGAGGAGGCTAGCTTAAGGCAGGAACCATCTCTGCAGTAATTACCTCTGACCAGGGGTGCAGGGTCATGTGGTATAAATATGGCCGCCTGCCAAGTCCTCCACTGTTCTCAGAAAAATCATTATGGGTGGAGCACACACTCCAAAGCTAATCAATTACAACAACCTGTCCGGTTTCTGCTTTCATACCTTCACAGTCTTATACCACATAGTTATGACTAAATGGTAAGACTTGGAAGATCTAGCTTTTGTTTGATCTCCTTTTCCTATAGATATTTTTCCTCAATCGTTACTCTAACTGTAACTTTGTATTTCTATTAAGTTGTAAATCTAAAAAAGTTCCAGTTCCAAAATAGATAGTATGAAAATCATTCTAAGCATATAAATGCATGAAATTTTTACATATTTATACTAATAAATCAAAACCAGCCTTAGTTTAGGAAAATAGCATGTTACATGCGATTTCCCTGTCCAAATGGCACAATAGTCAAAGAAACCTAACTGAAGCCAAACTGTGCTTTTGGTTTGAATGGGCATGAGAAGCCTTAGTGTTTGCTTCAACTTCTAGAACATTTCTAATTCAAAAATGTTATCCAATCATTGGCAGTAGGAGGTTGGATCCTGGTGTGTAGGATCCTACTTGAACTTGCTAAAGCTCAAAGGCCTGGCCAAATTATGTACTAATGTTTATTGACTTTTGATACAGATAGGGAAAAATAATTTTATACAGGCCTGAAGAAATGGGAGAAAGTAATTCAAAGTATTCCAGGTCTTGAAAATTGGCTAGAAAGATATTCTAAATATTGAGGCTTGCACAGAAATACCCTGAGAATAGACTTTTCCAAAATTCTGCTTCATTGAGCAGCATTTAAAAATATCAAGGTCTTCAGAAAATATAACTGAAAATTTTATATGAAACATTACACCTCCATAAGGATTTCTATATTATGTCAAATTTATGCCAAAATTTTTCCAACAGTGAACAGCATTCAGAGGGTGAAGTTGAATGAGAAGCATAATTTTCATTATCGTAAGTGTTAAATGTTTTATTATTTAGGGAAGCAAAATTTTCCTCCTCAAATGTTTCTTTTGGCCTGTGGATTACTTTAGGCTGATTGTTTTTAAGAAACAGTCGACTCAAGGAGTTTTTCTTTTTTGCTTCTTCCATAACTGCTTGAAAGGATTTAGACAGAGGATCTGCTCCCAGAAACAGCTATCACCACAGATAACTATAGTATAATATGAACTAGGTGGGATAGACAGGGAGGAACCCTACCTAGTGCTGTTCGAGCCAAGTCCTCTATGTCCTATTGTTTCTGGAAGGCTCAGCAAATACTGTTTACCAAACATTGACTTTTTCATCTTCCCGTGAATTGCCTTTCTTCCCTTTGTAGCCCCAGACCCCTACCTGCTTCTTAGCTAAAATGCCTGACTGCCTGTGGGCCTCATAATCTTAGAGAGTCCCCATATGTACATAATTAAATTTGATAATTAAATTTGACATTCTCCTGTTTAGCTGTCTCATATCAATTTAATTCTTAAGACTAGCCAAAAAAAAAAAAAAAAACTTGAATGGTAGAGGAAAATTTTTCCTTTCCAATGATTACAATTTCTCATTTTGCTTCTTTCGGACACATCACTATACAAATAAGTAACGCGATCATAATAGCTAGATAATGTTTAAGAAGAATCACCTAAATGTTAGAAATTGGAAAAGTGTTCTTGATGTTAGGAGTTGCTACATTCCCACTGAACAGTGATGTGGCCACAAAAGTCTCCAAAAACACTTTGATAGAGAAGTTTGTGTGTGGGAGAGGTTCTCAAGCATGAGAGCATTATGTCTTTTCAGTTAATACATGGCATTAACGAGTTAGCACAAGGTATCTGTTAACACAAATATCTCCTCCATTTATCCCTTAACAATGTAATCCCTCATTCATAGTGAGCTCAAGTCTGTTCAGACTTAAAACAATTTCTTTAAACTTTTCTTGTGAACCGTATTTTTATTTAAAAACAGGCTGTTTGTTTCTTATTTTACCTTTATAATGATAAATTCAAAGCTGCCAAGGGGCAGTCTTCAGTACCACTATCCCATATATGTAATGTATAATTATCTACTACATACGATTAGTATATATGGCTATTAGTGTGTGTGTGTGTGTGTATATATATATTTAGATACTATTTTCTTCATTAATTCTGGTCACATGCAGAAATTGAAGTATTCAAGGTTTTTGCTGGTTTGATGACATGATTTTCCAGCACTTGTTCCAAGTTTCCTTTATAATCATTATTCCTATGAAGTCATTCAACTTGGAAATAATTGCTTGCCAAAACTGAGTTTCTCTGGTGAACCACTCAACACAGCTTTAGTTTTATAAAGAACACCATTCTTTGTGTGCTGTTAATCTTGGCTTCGAAACACCACATATTATTCTTCCCTCTTGAACAGTTCAGCTCCTGTTCTCTTAGTTATACTTTGGAACTATTAGACTTACTGCTGGAATATAAATGTGTGAGTCACCCAGCTGGTGACTCTTCGAAAACGGATTTTCTAATTATAGATATATGGACTCTCTGCTCATAGCAACATGTAGTTGTTAAAAACATCTGAGGACTTCCCAAACAGTCTGAAGACCTGTCTCATATAAGAAAAACTGTTGGCATTTTATTAGATGGTGTTTTGTTACTTCGTCTGATCTTAACTTTGGCATTAAGTAGCTATGATACCACAGTCCAATAGTTGTCATAAAAGTTAAAATTATTCAAGTAAATTAGTGCTTCTAGTGAAAATACTAAGCACATAATTCTAATTTTTATTTGCTCTTTTAATCCCACCTAAGGTTCTGCTTCTGAAAAGCTATTAACAGAAGGCCATGAGAATTCGATAAATTCAGAAATTCAGGTATTCAGTGGATTATTCTACAGAATAGAAAATGACTTCACTACCAATTTACTTTCTAACCCAAATGGCTTAAATGGTATGCTGTATTGACATAGGATGGACCTGGCTTAATAAAAGAAACTGCTAACAGGCTATACGGCCATCATGGCAGAACAAATTGAAAACGCTTTCCTGTTTCATGTTCACAATGAAATCTCTGAAGGCAAAGGATTTTCCCTTGTCAAATCAGAGCAAAGTTATGTCTCCATGTCCTCTGTATTCAGAGAAAGTGGGTCATGGATAATTCCCAGGCAGGACATGTTTGTAAAAGTGTTTTGCTCATGAGAATTCTACATACAAATGAAAGTTACTTTATCTTGAAAATGTAATACATCATATGAATGATGTTACTCCATCAAATTAGAGTATAAGACCGTTGAAAGGAAAAGTGATAGAAAATATTAGAATTTATGGCTGTCAAATATGCATACTTTTGAAAGTTTGAGATTAAATATAGCATAGGCTTGCAGATGATTTACAGTATTTTTTGGCAGAAAAGAGTTCTGTGAACCTTTCAAAATTTAAGGGTTCATAAGAGACATGAAAGGATATCCTAACAAAAATATGTACTTTTTGTTCAAACTGATTTTATCAATACAAGAAAATTTATTCAATTACATGTGGTTCTATTTAGGTCTTCAAGAAAAATTTCTGGCAACCATACAAGTGCATTTTATTGCCTCATTTAAATTTCCTTCCAAGTATACCCACCATTTATATACACAAACGTGATGCAAAATTTCAATTTTATGGATTTGTTCATATGCACATGCATGTGTGCATGGCAAATGGAGTGTACTTCTCTAATTAAAAATGAGAAAATAATGCAGGAGAGGCTGTTTTAACCTACCTTGCAAACACCGAAAACTAAACAAAATCCAAAACAGAGTATCGAGCCTTTTGCTACTCCTGTTTCTAATTGTGTCATTAAAGTATGAAAATCAATAGCTTGCCCTGTATCTCTTTCCTGTGCATTTTAAAAGAAAGCTTTAAAGAGACATTTAACATTCTTTCTTTCTCTTAGTGTTTATGTAACTGGCCTGCAAGGGACGGAAAGAATCTTGGGAGAGAGTATGAAACAAAAGCAGTTTTAAAAAGTTTTACATAAAATGAGCCATGTTATGGCAGGTTCTGTTTTCCAAATAAAGTATATATTATAAAGAAGAACATCAACTTGCAGACATGTAATTTGGGAACCTGTTAATAGGTCTACACAGCAGAGAAGGCACAAGTCAAACTGCATCAGTGAAACCACTTTTATTTTTATTTTTTCCACATAGATAACTTCAGGTCAGCTACAAAAATCATGAAATGAAGAACCGATTGCGAAACTGCAAACTCAAAACCACTGGAGTGATAAACAGGATTCCCCCAGAGGACTGTTAGAAAAAATAACCAGAATACCATGGATTCATATTTAAGTAGTAAACATGTCATATATTTAAAAATAATAAATATAGAACAGCAGTAGAGAAACTATAGCATAAACAGCATGAAGTATAATTTTATTTTTTAAGACAGATGAAATTTCTAGGCACAGTTTTAGGCATTAAAGAGGACACAGAGGCATAGGTTAGTGTGCGCTGCTCTGTACAAAAATACAGTCTGAATAAATTACATTGCTAGCCATACAATTAGACGTCACTTACCAGTCAGTTCATTGCATGTTTAATAATATACAGGTACATGCTAATCCATATATATCATTTATATTTCAAACACATAGGTCTCTCTATATTTGTCTTTAAAATTTACATGTTGAACTTACAAAAAGCTAAATAGTTGTGCAAGAAATCCAAATAACTAGCCCTGCTGAGTACTTTATGCTCTATGTGTGTATGTACGTGTATATATCTCTTTAAGATAAACAATGGATTTATAGCCAACAGTTTTGCTTGTAAGAAACCATCAAGCAAACCTAAAGCTGCAAAGACATAATGTAGGTGAAAATTCACATGTGTTCATTCTGATAGATGAAACAGTATTTTGGATGAGCAACAACTTTCACGTTGTACTGAGCTTGTTAGTCATGAAATACTTTCAAATATTAGTGATGGTAGAAATATAACATAGGGCTCTTCACTGGGAAGGGGAGAAAAGTTATATAAGAAATCTACTTTTCAGTGTACTGCAAACATGTATGCCTTAGCCTATAACATATTCTGTCATTTTCCAGCCTGTCATATTGACAGAGAATGAAAACTTGATAAGACTCGAGATGTGATATTGGTCTAACAGCACACTGCATCCTCTACTAGGACTAAGAAAAGTGCCTCATTGATGTCAGCACCAAAGTACTGTTCTTCCATTATTCAGGAATAAAGAGACTCTCTCACAATAGAGAGTGTTTAGTAGCCGAAATCCCTATCCAACAAATATCGTATTTCTCATGCTGCTCTGACAATATGCAATTAACTGCAAGACAGTCTGGCCCAGATTTTACTAGTTTTTAAGAACATTGCTTCAGAAGATTCTATAATACTAATACCTTTCCGGAAAACTTCTACCCAGTTTCTAGTTTCTTATGATTCTATGGAGAATCATATACTTTTACAAAGATTTCTCTCTAGGATGCATTTAATTACTTTTGTCTGTCATTGCTAAAGTAAGATTAAGCCTGGTTCTTTATATTTACTTTGTGATTCTATAGAAAAGTCACAAGATAGGAGGGTGTTTTTTTTAAGCGTTTGAATAATAAAATAGATTTTTTTTCCCCCTGTTGTTTTGGCAACAGTTCTTAAGACAAGCTGAAAGCAGAACTCTGCTCTGGGAGGTAAAGCAAATTATTAAATACTATTGATGTGGTCCTGCTCTTAACGGATTTTGCAATACAATAGAACATAAGTGGGTTTTAAATGATTTTTCCAATGCTTCTTTCTGCAAAAGGGCCAAAACCAGGACATACTGTTTTAGTGTCTTTGTTAACAAAAATAACTATCTATAATTTTTATATTAGAACTGTATTATTTGATATAAAAATATGTTTATAATTAAACTATCCAAATTTGTATATTAAACAGGATTAATGCAAGTTTGCAGTATGAGATTAGCTGCAAACTTTTTCCCTATCATTAATATTTCCTTCCATTTGAACAGCCAACAAATGATTCACTTAACATAAATCCATCATAAATGTGTGCACAAATCAGTTAGCCCATTAGTTAACTTCAGAGGACCAGGTGATAACCAGATGAATTCTATTCCTCTACTGAGACATTTAAACATTTCTATAAATCTATTGCTATTCTTTTATTTTTTAATAAAGACATTTAAAGTACTTGAAAAAAAAAGCAGCCTTCTATTTTACTGAATTTTTAACAAAATGATCATTCTAATTGCTATTCTCTTTTGAACTACAGTGCTTACAGAAGAATCATGAATTTTCAGATTAACACCATTTCAATTTTTCTTCTTAAACATTCTATTAAAACTTTCCAGTGAAACAGTAGAGAACATAGAGCAAAAGTTTTAAGGTATATGTACTTTTGTACAGTAAGTAAGTGTGAATACCAATCTAAGCCTCTTAACGTGTACAAGGTTAGTGTTCAAATCACTTCACTAGAGCAAATATTACTTTTATGTGTAATAGGCAAATGCATGTATAGGGTTAGGGAACAACTTATTACCATTTATACTAATGGTTCACCTTCTATAAAAATATTTAAGCTTGTTACATATGCACAATTATTTGCGGTAATGTTTGGTAAATGATTTAAAGGGTACTTAGGACAAAAGCAACTCATGCATATTTCTTTCTAGTTGCCCCAGGGAAAGTAGAGACTCTCAATTTTCCTCATTCTAGATATGGCTGAGGTACAACTGCTAACCACATAATGAAAAGCACATGTCTCCAAGACTTGACTCCCTTCCTGGGGAGAAGCTGATTGCCAAAGCATTGCCTCCCATTAAAAAAAAAAGAGTATTCTTGAAGGTGGAATATGTACCCTGAACCAATTACATTCAGAACTTCCATTAGGTGCTGAAGGTCAGTTCACTTTTCAAAAGCTCACTCAAGCAAATAACCAATGGCCAATCTAGTCATTGGGTGGGATAAGCAGGAGACAAGGACTCTAACAGTGGAATCCTTGTCAGAGCAAAGGAACTTCTAAATGTTGCTTATGCCAGCTGCTCCCCTGCAGGCAATAGGAGATTCAGGCATTTCTCATTCCAACTAATTTCTCACAATGGTTGCTGTCATATAGACCCTTCACTTGTCAAGAAAAATGACATGAACATATTTGAAGTTTGCAGCATTTGCCTATGTCTAATCAGCTCTCTTAATTTGTGCAGGTCCCTAAAATGGATGTAAAAGCTGGTTATGATGTTGACAGCCAAAAGGCAAAAGATATTAAATCAACTGAGCAAACTGTTTGATGCTCCACAAGTGTTTTAGAAAACAGTGAGTTAGAAAAGATACAGACATAATCCTTTTGTTGGATGGTTGGTTGTTTTTAAAATCTCAGACTGTTGGTTCTAGTAGTAGTCTTCGTAGTTCTTAGGGTTCAGGCAATAAAGGATGGCACCCCCAAACGAAAATATAGTTGCACCCCAGGCCAGGCCATAACCCCAGTTGAACTCATGGTAAATTTTCAAGCTCACAGTTTCAATGAACTTGATTGGGTAAAGGACCAGGCTGCAAACCTGTAAAACAACTGAAAGAAAAGCAAACAGAAATTAGAAAAATGTTATTTGCAGGAAATAAAAGGAAATAAAAGGGTACAACATATATACATACATACATATATATATATATATATATAAAATTCTCATATATATATATGAGAATTACTTTGTAATCAAATATAAAAGCCAAAAAATTTGAAGGACTGCTTGTTCTACATGGTATACCTGAAAACATTAACATTTTTTTCTTTAACACTGTTTCACAATATAGTAAGAATTACTGTTAGTAATTAGTAACTCACAGTAATAGTACTTGATGAAATAATTAGTGCAATAATTTACAAGAGCATAGTGATTCTCACTTTATAGACATACATATATAAGCATCACTATTATGCAAGTATTACTGTAAGTTCAACTGTTCCACTATACAAAACCTGTAAATAGTTTCCCGAGAACAGTGATCCCAAATAACCCAAACTCTTGCCATTTATTTATGCTCTTAAGGAATTGAGGAATTCAAATTCATTTGTACTGATGAAAATAGTTAAGCTGTGATTTTAAGACACACTTTTCTTGCTGTTGCTTCTCAATACCACAACTGAGCCGACGATTCTAGCAATTCTTACTGTGATGTCTTTTGCTTATATTCCTCTGATCAAAAATGATTTTCATTCCTTTCCTCTCATCCTTCAAAAGGGGCTCTAAAGAAGCCACATCCAATTATACTTTTGTATTAGATATAATAGATGACATTTATATATTCATTCTTCATCTACTTTCAAAAAAGAAAGAAATCAGACACGTGGGTGGCTCAGTTGGTGAAGCTCGGGTCATGATCCTGGAGTCCCCAGATCGAGTCCCACATTGGGCTCCCTGCTCAGCAGGGAGTCTGCTTCTCCTTCTACCCTCCCCCCTTTCATGCTCTCTCATATAAATAAATAAAATCTTTTTTATTTTTATTTTTTTTTTAAAGATTTTATTTATTTATTTGACAGAGAGAAATCACAAGTAGGCAGAGAGGCAGGCAGAGAGAGAGAGGAGGAAGCAGGCTCCCTGCTGAGCAGAAAGCCCGATGTGGGGCTCGAACCCAGGACCTGGGATCATGACCTGAGCCGAAGGCAGCGGCTTAACCCACTGAGCCACCCAGGCGCCCCAATAAAATCTTTTTTAAAAAAAAGAATGAAATCAATGAAGGCATAGGAAGGAGCTAATGGTACTGAAAACATCAGTGAATGCTGGGTACTACCTCAAGCACAAAACTCAGCTATTCATTCTTAGCTAACTCTCACTTCTTAAGTCAGTTGTCAGTCACGGCTAAAGGGGAACTGTGATGAGTCATACATAACAAAAGAAAACAAACCAATTCATCAGGAAAGGGAAGGGTTGTTGTTTTTGCTTATAAATATAAAATTAAAGTGGCCCTTATCCTGTGGCTATTTCTATATGGGAGGCACTAGATTACACAAGAGACGATGGCTTCCATTCAAAATCTTCACTGCATATTGCATTAACTATTATATAATTTCTACTTCATTTAAATCAGCTTAACTAGAATTTATGGGATGTGTCTGCCTCATTCTCTACTATAGAACAGCTTCCACCCTTAAGAAACAATCTTAAAAAAAAAAAAAAAGAAACAATCTTAAAACATCTGCGGTACCATGTACTATGGGGCAGGGATTAGCAAACAACCAAACCTGGTCTGCTGTCTGTTTTTGAAAACAAGTTTTCTTGGAACACAGCCAGGCTCATTCATTTATGTACTGTCCGCGCTATAACAGCAGAGCTGAGTAGTTGCAAGAGAAACTATGCAGCTCACGAAGTCGGGAGTACTTACTCTCTGGCCCTTTATTAAAAAAAAGTTTGCCAACCCCTGATACATAAAGTAAATGTTTAGTCAAAATGATTATTATTTAACTCATCTTAAAAATACTGTAAATTCCAAAAGTACAACAACAAAACGTGAACAATTAAAGTGACAAGAATAAAATGTGATATGGTTAAAAAAAAAAAAGATACGGTTTATTATATTTTTTTAAAAAGAGCAGTGGGGGGCACCTGGGTGGCTCAGTCCTTAAGCATCTGCCTTCGGCTCACGTCATGATACCAGGGTCCTGGGATGGAGCCCCGCATCGGAATCCCTGCTCAGTGGGAAGCCTGCTTCTCCCTCTCCCACTCCCCCTGCTCGTGTTCCCTCTTTCACTGTTTCTCTCTCTGCCAAATAAATAAATAAAATCTTAAAAAAAAATAAAAATAAAAAGAGCAGTAGGATGGATAGTGTGTTTAATTAAACTGGAGTTTTGTGCTTTAAAGTCTATGTTCGTCTATTCTCAGTACCTATAAAAGACCCATGTTACCAATATGATTCATGTTCTCAGGAAGTCTACATTAATGGTCCTCTCTCTAGCATAACACTGATGAACTCCAGAAAATACATGAGGGTGAGATTGCACAAAATCATTCCATTCTAAAAGGTTCTGACTAGGGGTCAAGTAACATTTCTGGAGCCAAATATAAGAATTTGAAACACTTTTACCATGTAGGTCAACACTGCGCCTGCCACACTTCTGCACTATAGAGAATGGATGGAAAAATAGGTCCATATAAAATGAGAATCTCTTGGCATCCAAAATGGAAATCAGAACTTGTTTATAGTTTAAAAATCTCAGAAAATGTTTTAAGTCATTGTTAGGACAACTGACAGCTTATTATGTAACCCACACTTGCTCTACTTCCAGCCAGTAAGTGCTAAATGTGTATTAAAAAAAAAAAAGTCAGGGGCGCCTGGGTGGCTCAGTGGGTTAAGCCTCTGCCTTCGGCTCAGGTCATGATCTCAGGGTCCTGGGATCGAGTCCCACATCGGGCTCTCTGCTCAGCAGGAAGCCTGCTTCCCTCTCTCTCTCTCTCTCTCTCTCTGCCTTCCTCTCCGTCTACTTGTGATCTCTCTCTAAAAAAAAAAAAAAAAAAAGTCAGCTGGCTCTGTGACTTTGTGAGGGAAAGGGTGCTTTCATGTATTAAACATCTTAAAACTAACAAGAAGTCAATTACTATCAACCATGAAGTACAGAAAAAAATTGCAAAGTTAGTAAGTTTAAAAAAAAAAAAAGGCATTTCTCCTCAGGCTTCTATACTCTGGTAACTAGTCAAAGCATGACTGATCCTACCAGTAGATGACTGAAATATAAATGTGAATTAGGAATAGTCATTCATTTATTCATTCAATAAATTCACTCATTCAATAAATGTTTGAACCAAGTGGTACAGTTTAAGGCATTGGTAACAAAAGTTGCTACCCTCACAGGGAGGCAGTCCATTGGTAACTAGGCAGAGAATATGGCAGATATTGTCAAGACACATGAAAATACAAGAATGCCAGAAAACCAGATAGAGGGATGCAGGCTGCTCTTTCAGATCAAAAGCTGGGGAAAGCCTCTTTGCGGTTGGCGGGGGCGGGGGGGGGGGTGTCATCTGAGCACAGACCAGAACAAAGTGAGGGTGCAGGTCAACTGAGTGGGGTAAAGGGCAGAGCAGTGCAGAACCCCTGACTCAGGAACAGGCCAGTGGCAGCGGGCCATCAGTAAGGACACTGTAGCTGCCATACAGAGAACGAGGCAGAGCACAGCAGGACATGAGATGGAAGAGAGAAGCAGGGGCCCATTTGGGGATAGCCCTGTGAACCATGGGTGGGGGTCTGGATTTTATTCTCAGTGTGATGGACAACTGCTAAAGGAGTTTGAGCAGAGAAGTAATAACTAATCTGAATTCTATTCTAGAAGGATTATATGGGTTCTTGTGTGAAACGGCCAGTCCCTAGGGTGAGTTGTTTACCAAGACTGCTTTTAATATTCACTTCAATGTGTTTTATTTAGCAAATATTTGGCCTCCATGGTATAGCACAATGACATAATTTCCCACTAGTGGAAAAGTGGAAATACAACTCCATTAGGCTCCTCCGGCATATTCTCCTGAACAGCTTTCTTAGAGATAAAGCTTTATTGTGTTGTAGCCAGATGAAAATTACCCCCAAATGCTTTATGCCTCTGAATTATTTTACTCTCTTTAGAATCACTGAGAGAAAAGCATGTAATAGCAAAACTGAGAAAAAAATATATATAAGCCTGCATTTGTAAATAACTTTTTCCACTTAATAAAAATACACAGAAGCAGGTAAAAATGCCTCGTTGCCTTTTATAGATGCTATGAAGGCAAAAACAAACACACAAACCAAGGCCAGAACTCAAGAAAACATCATCACACTTACATTTCTACTTTCCTACCAATGAAACATAATAGGGACGGGCTTTGGATTCTCTGTGCTCTACCTCAGAGGCAACGTAAGTGAAGTCATGTAGCATTTTAAAATTTGAAGGGAGTTTGAAGTTCATTTTATACCTCTCTCCATTTTTTTGAAAAGAAGTAACGAAACTACTAACCATGAAATTGTGTGGAGAGAGGCATGACAAGAACTTAGAAGTACTGATTTTTGTCTTATGTCTAGTTTTCTTTAAGGGGCTATTTTTCAGCGCTTTCAATGCTGAAACATTGAAAACGTTCAATACTGAAATATTCAATACTTTCATTTAAGGGGATATTTCAACAAACACTTATTGGATGTTCTGTGTGGCAGGTGAAAGGGATCAGATAGGACATGGCTCTTGGCCGGTCATATTTCATACTCTATGGTGAAAACAGACACAGAGATAATTACAAATGAATGTGTTCAACAGTAAGAGCAGAGGCATGTTCACTGACCCATTAACTACACATATCCTGAACTCTAACGATATCCCAAACACCATTTCTGCCTGGATAAAGAAGGGAGGTCTTCCAAGAGGAAGCACCACTGGAACTGATTCTTGAAGGATGGACAGGACTTGATCAGAAGATAAAAACAAAAAGACCTCTGGTAAAAAAAAAAACAAAAAAAAAAAAAACAGCAGCCTGTATAGAGCTTAGCAGTATAAGAGGGTGTGCCTGTAGAAAATTCATGAGGTTGGAATAAAGGGTGCATTCCCATGGAAAGGTTTGGTTCAGACTATAAAAGGCTTAGTGTGTCATAAAAATAAGAGACTGGTTTCTACAGGGAGACATCTCAGAGGTTATTTGAATTGTAGATGCTATTCGTGCCCTACCCGTATGCTCTCATCTTCGTCACTCCAGTACATGTTAGCCTGACTTCCAACTGTCAGCAGCACCTGCACTTCTTTGCCTGACTTTTCTTCTGGCCATGAAAGCTACTTTGCCTGACTGCAGGGCAAGCCTGTTGCTCTGGGAAAGTAACACCGCTGGCTCCCTTGCATCACCTCAGCCCTTACCAATGACTCTCAGAATCTGGTTTCTAAACACCCCAGTTCTCTAGTCCTTCCAATGAAATAACCGAGCTGTATGTTGTAAACCAGTTTCCAGAATTTTTCCACAAAGTTTAAGCTCTAGCTGCCTTCAGCAACAACTGGTTTGATAATGTCCTCTTTCTTGCCTACCTTCCCTTCTCTGTCTCACTTTCCGTATCCCTGCTTTTGCCTCCCAGACTAAGTACTTGAACTTGTTTCCTTGTCTTAAATTCTTCCTCTGGGGAAACCAACAGGACAAGTGACAACACCAGCTGTGTATTTGAGAACTGTACCTCATGTGTTTGTGTGCAAGACAGACTGTAAGTGGGAAGGAGACTAGAGATGGGAGGCCCCTAGGAGGCTAGTCAATGCATGGATACCTGTACGCAGTGATGACTGAGCTGACACCAGCGGGAAAGAAAGGGAAAGAAGCTGAAGAAAAGGCAGTAAAAGAAAAACTCAGTAACTGGATTCTAGGAGAGGGAAAGGAAGGAGTCACATAGATAGTTTAAGTCAGATATTATTGAAAAATAAAGTAGGGGAATTTCCAATCTGGAAATGGAGATGTTTCACTTGAAGAGTTATGCCCTCAACTAAGTCAGTAATCGTGGTTCATGAAAAGAAACTACGGACTTAGGAGATTAATTTAGGGACGCCTGGGTGGCTCAGTTGGTTAAGCCGCTGCCTTCGGCTCAGGTCATGATCCCAGGGTCCTGGGATCGAGTCCCACATTGGGCTCCTTGCTTGGCAGGGAGCCTGCTTCTCTCACTGCCTTTGCCTGCCTCTCTGCCTGCTTGTGTGTACTCTCTCTCTCTATCTCTGGCAAATAAATAAAAAATCTTAAAAAAAAAAAGAAAAAAAGGAGATTAATTTAGAGACAGAACTGATAGGACTTACCAGGCAAGTCTCTAAATACAGAATATTTACAAAAAGAAAATGGTAATTTGGAGAATGAAAACATTTGCCCATGAAGGGTTAATATGAAGTGATCTTCTTTTCCTTTTTATTCTTTTTTTAAAAGATTTTACTTATGTATTTGAGAGAGAGAGCGTGAATGCGTGCACAGGCAGAGGGCAGAGCTAGAGGGAGAGAGAGAGAAGGAGACTCCCCGCTGAGTATCAGAGCCAGGGCTCAATTCCAAGATCCTGAGATCATGACCTGAGCTGAAGGCAGGTGCTTAACCGACTGAGCCACCCAGGCACCCACTCATTTTCCTTTTTAAATTTAATCCGTAACTACCGAGAATCATAGTACATATGAAATTAATTACTGGCATTTATACTATAAATTGTTCTAGCCAAAGGGTAGTTCAATACTGATAAAGATCTGTGAATAGAATACCTTTTTAGTTTGAAATCGAAGCTGGACATTGGTTTTTCTGCCAAAATCTAGAACCAAAATACCTCCAGGCACCTCATTGTATAACAGGATGGTGTGTAGGGCTATAAAACGCAAGTCTCTAATCAGAGACAGCTCAGAGGTAGAAAGCAGTTGCAGGACCATGGAGGAAAAAAAAAATCACCATTCTGTACAAACATTCATTTACAGAAGGATTTTTGCAGATAGAACAGAAAAGAAGTATCTTTAGTAAAATTAGTAGGGATTCTGTTATTTAAAATCTGAATTAGAAGACTGAAAATATGCAATTTGTACCAAAGGCCCTTTTAAGAGGCCCTTATATCATCGTAAGTTCCAGTGGAGCATAAAACAGATCTGCAAAACCAGACAATAAAAGAAGAGGACCGAGAAAGAAGCAGCCCCTTTAATTTCACCAACTCTTAGTGAAAACTAGATGTAACTTATAATCCCATCATATATAACCTATTGTTATCAGTTACACAGTAAGAAATATGTTATAGTCCTCTGTATTGGAAATGTACACACTTTCACGATGCACTATGATTCAGTCACATTGCACTGATCAATGTGTGGTTATTAGGACATTTCTAGTTGCTTACTTCCTTCAGGTGTTGCCCCCCAAAAATGGAGTAACTGGAGTTATGGGATGGACTCTAGCTGCAGCACACAGCTGGCAGCTGAATTCAAACTTCAAGGCTGATTCTGCTCTTGTTTTGCTATGTGTTAGGCATGTCCAAGTAAAGATGAATTGAAACCCTGGCCCTGCAACTGATTCCTGGGGAATCACTTAACCTTTCTGAACCTATTTCTTCAGTGATAATATGGCAAAAATAAATACCCAATCTTAAGAGTGCTGGGGTCAGAAAGAGTATATGCTAAGTGTCTAGCAGTGTTACAGGGGGTAGGTGCTCAATTAATTATTGTTGTCAATCTTATTATTACAGATAGTATCTTATTCTGAAGTTCAGACTTCTAGGACCAGTGAATGAAAGACTTGTGGAACATGGGACAATGTTTTAGATGGGCTGCAATGATGACAAGCTCTTAGCAATTCTTGTAAATATTCAGGTGGGTAACAACCCTCCCCCCTACCAAATTAGGAACTTCAGGGACAAATGGAAGATGAAAAATCTTTAAAATATGTTTGGCTGCCTTTATGAGATTTAATCATCAGCTTTTAAGTAAATACCTTTGGAGTATATAATCTAACCCCAAGGCAGTATACCTACATATTAGAGATGCCCCACAAGTATTTGTTAAATAAGTGAATGAAAACATGAATAAATTCTTGAGCTGTTTTGGTCTGAGCTTTGTGCTCACATGAAACTTGCTACTTCATAAATTGCCAAGAGAGAAATGGTTTAAGAAAAATTGCACTAGAGTTAGCTAGTTGTTCACGTGCCTGTTTTTCCCTGTCAAGTTATAAGCCACACATGCCTTCGTCATCTTTCCAGCATTCATTCAACTATTTATTGCGCACCACATTGTACTGGGCATAGCACTTGGTGCTGAATTAATTATGTAGTCCAGTGTAGAGATGTTTCTAAGTGGTAGTGTTATGTTTATTTTGATTTTATGTACTGCATGTTTCAGCAGAAAAAAAGATTATTTCTTCGCTGAGATACGCTAACATTCTCTGTGTGTCAACATCAAGATAAGGCTGGGTATTATTTGAAAAAAAAATTTGAGAAAAGAAGAGAAACACAGACTATTTTCAAGCACACCAAGGTGAGAAAAAAGGGGAAATGGCCCCAAATACACATTTACAAAGAATCACTAAACTGAATTACAGGTGAGACAGGCCAACCAAGAGAATAAGTATGTTTACTATGAAGCAAGTGAAATAAACAGCCATGATTCTTGCTAGCATTGTTTCAAGTGGGCAGATTTTCCAAATTTGTTACTTTTACGCCCAAATCACTAATGGATTATTATGTGTAATGAGTACCTTTTCCAGAAATCAGCTATAGGCAAGTCTTTAATGGGTTCTCAGATGGGAGAGAGAAACCTTTTCATGATGTTTCAAATAACCAGTAAGTTTTTACCTTGTTTTATGCAAAGAGAACACTAAGCTAATGGTTATTTCATTAAAAAGCTTCCATAAGCACAGTGTCAAAAGAGAATGAGTAAAATTAAATCTCAGCACATGTACATTTTAAAAATGTAGCAGTATAATGCTTGCTTTAGGTCTCAGTGGGTAGAATATGAATATATGAATATTGCTGTAGGATTCCTTTTATTATTTTATAATTTACTAATACTTGTAGTAGCTAGAGCTAAATAGGAATCTTTACTTTGACCACATCCATTACCTTAACTTATGGTCATTTACAGTATGTTTTCTGTTACAATCAGTACTTATATTCACATTCTCATAAATTTTGCTATACTTGGGAAAACTGAGGTTTTAAAGGAAGAACTAGAAACTCCTAGTTATTTTTCTAAGCATGTTTAGAATAGGTGCTATAAACAAGGGATTTCTTTACAGATTCTGTGCATGCTATTATGTGGTAAGTTCAAGTCTAAATGAGACAGTAACTGGGTAGCACCATAATATTGGATATTTATAAGAGAATGTCTAGAGAACCTCTATACCTTTCTTTTTTTTTTTTTCAAAGATTTTTATTTATTTGACAGAGAGAGAGAGAGAGATCACAAGTAGGCAGAGAGGCAGGCAGAGAGAGAGGGGAGGAAGCAGGCTCCCTGCTGAGCAGAGAGCCCGATGCGGGGCTCGATCCCAGGACCTGGGATCACGACCTGAGCTGAAGGCAGAGGCCTTAACCCACTGAGCCACCCAGGCGCCCCCCTCTATACCTTTCTAAAACCAGAAATATCTGAGTGTTCTAAAGATTATTCAAAACATAATTCCAGTTTTAAGGAATAGTATATCATTTCAGAACAATTTATCAAGAAATTCTATTACAATTATCTTATCACTATGTTAATAAATCCTAGCTGTAAAGACAAATTTATACTAAAATTAAAATATCTAAGATATTTCATTCTAAGAATAGAAAGATCCATGCTAAATCCATGAACCAAGATATAAACAAGAGAACTGTGATGGAATCTTTAGAAGAATCTTCATGGTGTACTAAATGATTCACAATAGAGATCTTTATTACACAGGAGATCAACAAAAACATGAGTAGTATTGCCACTGCCTAAGACTTCAAACTATTTTTTGTAATGGTGTTTTCTATCCCATTAGAAAGTGTCTGTGATGCTATTTAGCTAGTTTTGTGGGTCTCTTAATACCATGTTGCGTCCGTAAGAGGCACCTAATGAACGGCTGAATGAATGAATGAGTCAGTAGTGAATAAGCCACTAATTCAAAATTCAGTAGCCTCCCAGCCCCGGCTCTGACAGTAGCTACTACACAATCTTGAGCAAGTCACTTCAGAGATTTGACTTAGATGTACTTCAGCCCTCTGGACCTTTGTTTTCATAACGCTTACATTCCCATCAGTTCCTGGGTATAAAAAAAATGAACACAAACAGCAGGGGGCAGCAGAATACTTCTGATCTTATATTTTTAGATCAAACTACACTTCAAATCCTGAGAAATTTCATCTGTTCCCATCTTTAAACAGCTTTAAAAAAAAATCCATCTAACAGCCGAGACGGTTCTGTCAGTGTCTTCATTATTGACAGTCACAGGGGCTTATTTTGCAGTCTTCAAATCAGCTGTGACTGACAGGATAAATTGAAGGCACCACCAAGAATATTTCAGTTTGGATCAAAAAGAACAATATATTCAAGGCTATTCTTATAAATGAAAATTAAAACACATTAATGGATTGGGCTTTTAGTCTTATAAACCCCCTTTCTAAATAGTTCCCTGATTTTAGCAAAACCTCCATCCTATCTTGCTTAGTATTTTCATCCAAGCTGTGCGTGCTTCATAGGACAAGGGCTGTTTTATTAACAACTATGCCAGTGACCGCATACAACTGAATTGTTTGATGGTTCAACTTATACATCATCATTTTTCATTACAAGCATGTTTGTTTCCAAACAGATTTAGAACTTTAAATATATGGGAATTTTTTCCAGTCTCATGTCAGAAAAAAATAATGTTGCCTTAAGATCACCAAGGGGGGGGACGCCTGGGTGGCTCAGTTGGTTAAGCAGCTGCCTTTGGCTCAGGTCATGATCCCAGCGTCCTGGGACCCAGTCCCGCATCGGGCTCCTAGCTTGGCGGGAAGCCTGCTTCTCCCTCTGCCTCTGCCTGCCGCTCTGCCTGCCTGTGCTCGCCCGCGCTGTCTGTCTCTCTCTCTCTCTCTGACAAATAAATAAAATCTTTAAAAAAAAAAAAAAAAAAGATCACCAAGGGGGCAGTGAAAGGTGGGGTAAAAAGCTGAATATGAAGACGGTTGGTAAATACATCTGCTGCAATTCATAAGGCAACAGCCCTGTCAAGAACTATGACTTATTCATGTTTTAGTTAGAAGTTTACAAATTGCCACTGTGCTCTGAAATGCTTAACAAACTGAAAACTAATAATAAGACAAACCCTTAATCAATTTACCTTAAAATATAACAAATGCCTCTCAATTTTTATGTAATGCAGCAACCCCATACTGCTTTTGCCTGAGAAGAGAGGGGTGGTAGAAAGGTTCCTGCAAATTGAATGCCAGTTTGAACATAATAAATATGTATTTACCTGCTGCAAAAAGCATGACAGCAACAGGTCTGTAGAAGCGCCTTCGAGATCCCACGCAGATAGAAATCAAACCCACCAGGAATGCAATAAGAATGATGGCAGCACCGCCCAAGAGTAAAGCCAGAGTAGCAATCTGCCAATCTGGAAAGAAAAAAAGAAAGGTTTTGCTTTTAAGCAGTCTGTCCTCAAAGAATCAACAGAATGATGTTCAGCAGTCTGTACCTAGCTACAACGAAATACATGGGATCCGGCTGCACGCTAAGCATCCTTTGGGAACTGAACTGTTTTGCAACAAAAATTACCATAAACGTCCTTTTTCAGAAAAGTATCTTATGCTAAGCTCAGCGGTGTCTTTAGACCAGGGGTTTGCCACACTTTCCAAGGATTCTACTAAGCCTTCGTGGTAAATTGGGTATCCTTTCCATAACCTATTTTCATTATTTTATTGTTTTCTCTATTGAGCTATAAAATTCACAAATCTTAAATATGAATATCGAGACTATGATGACATTTTATATATATTCGTATGCCCATATACCACCACCCACATTAAGATATAGAACATTTTTGTCACCGGGGTTCCTTCGTGCCCCTCCCCAGTCAATAATCATCCTCCCACCCAGGCTACTAAGGGACATCTATCACCTTGGATTCATTTTTGCCTATTCTTAAACTTTATGTAAATGGTATGAACTCTTTTGTGTCTGGCTTTTATGTCTGTGATATTGATTTTGTGTCTGGCTTTTACGTCTCTGATATCCACCCATGTTGTGTGGCAGTAACACACTCCTTCATCCTTTTTTTTTTTTTCCTGTCCTTTCCTGTCTAGCCTTCCTTCTCCTTACCGCACCCCCAACCCCCCCAAAAACCAAGTTTTTATTTGCCAGTCTTCCCTAAAACAACTCCCCTGGCAAAATGGCATCAGGAGAATTTGTTGCTGTTTGTCCTTTCCTCCTCTCTTTCATTTCATTTTAATCTCACTGTGGTATTTACCACAAGGATGGTTTGTGAAATTAAGTATTCCCAGAGAGCCAGAATGTACTCTAAATAGCTGTTGGCCCCCTGTCTTCATTCATACGTGGAAATAGCAAGCATATATTGACCACATGCTACATACAGGTCTCTGTACATGGATACTGTGAGTCTCCCATATGCTGAGTGAAACGTAAACCTCACAGAAATGCATCTGTCATTTCTTATAAAGATATAGAAATAGCATGACAGAAAATTGGCCCATTTCCCATTCCATAAGAAGAGGAGAATGTTCTCTAAGAAGTATAGCAAAGTGAATATATGAAAGCACTATCCAGTTTAAGAAGCATCACAAAAAAAGTTATTGTGCAGAACATTCTTCAGTGGGGGTCCTTTGGAAGTCCCAGACTGCCTCTTCTGGTCCTCACTGTAATGTACGTGCAGAAAATGAAAATAGACTTTAATCCATGGTTAAATTGCAAAGTAGTCTATCCAAAGTCAAGAACTCATGATATTTTGATGCTGCACTCTGAAATTATCCCTCCACAAAGCTTTCAAAGTGCACTCTTTACCACTGTAGGATAGGGGATGAATGGAGGAACCTATAAAACCCTAGGATTTTCTTTTCTTCTTTACACTTATATATCTCCTCCTTAAGTGTCCTCTCCCACATCCTTGCCTTCTAATAAATTCTGGATTTATAACTGGCACTGACAGAACTTGCATTGCATTCAGGAAACAAACAAACAAGGGGAAAACAGAAAAAAATCCACACTTCTAAAATATAAAGGTGAATCGCAAGAAAGTAGAGAGCATTTTTTATGCCATCTATTTGTAACAAAGCCATATAACTTCAAACAAAAGTATATCTGGCTTTCAACTAGAGTTTAAAAGGATAGCCATACTATGGATTTTTTATTCCATAACAGCATGTAGCTTTGAATTAAAAAAACCCAAAGAATAATCCTTACATTTGGAAGTCTATAAATTTCTTTGAAAAAGTTTATACATAGCACAATTATTTTTTACTTTAACAAAACAAAAATCCTTCTGAAAACTTTTAAGTTGAAATTTCTGAATAAGTAAAATTTTCATTGTATTAAAGTGTTTAGGGTACAAAAAAATATCCTTCCATTCATTAATCAAATTCTTTAAGAGAGACTATGTGGAACACTGTCTAGTTGGACCATTATTTTTATAAAATGTTTATTACTCTTAGCATCTCCAAATTCCTTTAAATAAGAATTTTTACAGAATCAATTTTAAGTCAAGATACAACCTAAATATTCACTCACTTCAAAAAATAGCTTAAAAGACTGCTTTTCTGGTAAGTTCTTTCACACAGCCCAATATGTATGCATAAAATGCCACACATTTGACTACTTCCACTTTTAATCCAAAAGAAAAAAAGGAATTTTGTTCACTTTTCTCTACTTTAAATATCCTCAAAGAATAGATAAAACACATGTATTTATTTGCATTTTGTAAAAACAAACTAAGACAGAAAAAAATTGGCAAAATTTTCCCATAAAGGGCCAGACAGTAAATATTTCAGTTTTATGGGTGACGGTCTGTGTTGCAACTACTCAACCTCTGCTGTGTAGTGTGAAAACAGCCATAGACAATATGTAAATGAATGAGCATGGCTGTGTCCCAATAAAACTTTATCTACAAAAACAGGTGGTGGGTTAGTTTTGACCCTCTGGCTAAAATTTACTGACCTCTGGTCTGTACTTTATGTACCATTTAAAAATGTTGAATTTTTTTCTATGTAAAGGTCTCTCAGACAATAATAATTTCATAATAAAGTCAATTTGATGAATGCGTAATAAAGGTGTGCAAAGTGATGCTGATCCAATTTAGCAACCGAAAAGTACAAAAAACACAAATCTCACAAAATGTCGAATCTCCTTAAAATAATAATACTTCATGTCATAGAGAAAACCAATAAAATGCAATAGAAGCCACCAGGAGAACAACACTTATTAAAAGGGACTAGAACCTAATTAGGAAGGGAACCACTTACATCACAGGAAGTAGTTCTAAAAAGTAAGTGAATATAACCAGTTCTCATTTTCTTCCTTTTTTTTTTTAAAGATTTATTTATTTGGGGGGGGGGGGAGAGGGAGAGGGTAAGACCATCTCAGGACATGGCTGAGCACGGAGCCCAAGGCAGGGCTCCACCTCATGACCCTGAGATCATGATCTGAGCTGAAACCAAGAGTCAGATTGAGCCACCCAGGAGCTCCTTTATTGTCTTCTAAAAGTCCTGTATCTCTCTATCTATTTTTAGTACTGAGGGTTGTGGCTAATGAAAGTCATACTAGACATAAAGTCAAAAAGGCACATCACACTATAATACTGTTACCCTTCCCTTTGGTCCTTAACCATAGATAATGCCTGTTCACACAGAGAAGCCATTTTATTTTATGAAAGACTAGAATTAGGCCATGTCTGCCACGGCCTGGCCAGAAGCTGGGGCTTAGACTGAAGTATTGAGCCCATATCTCTCATAGACTGTGCCAAGTTTTGAGATTGTTGTCATTATAGCCATTTGGAATGATTCACTCAGGCAGGATGCCCAGGACCCAAGCTTTAACTCGCTGATCAGCTGAACAATTAGGAAGCCAAAAACTGGTTCGATAAGGCTACCATAGTCAGTGAGATCCAGGGCACTTTTCCCGGCTGAGCACTAGGTATTCTGAAGCTGAGAACAGTGCTTGTGGCATCATGCCTCTTTCAGGAAACAGAATCCTCTGTCCAAATATTGGGGCCTGCCTCCCTTACAGGTGAGCTAAAGTCAGGGACCATGTAGATCGGACTGATACCATGTCCTCTTTCTTGTTGAACAAGACTAGTATACAGAGAATTCTAAAAAAGTGAAAAATAGTTTTATAGATACCTAGCAATAGCCATTAAAACAATATACTCTGGGCTTCATGTATACACATATACTTCCTTATCTACCAATGTAGAGTTAACAAAATATACATATAGAATGTTCTGTACTTGAATGATTTTTTGGATAATATTATAACAAATGAGCAGAAAATTTGTCTCTATACTAATGGTTTTTCCATTAGAAGGTTTGCATGACACAAATACTTGCTATCCCATATTCAGTGTTTGCAAAACAAATTAAAATGTCATAAAAATCTCAATTTTCAGCCCCATTTCTTAAAATAAAATCATCTATTTTAAGTTCTCATAATTGGTTAATTTCTACATCAATCTTAGTTCCACAATTTTATAGCCCTCACAGTATTTAGTCAGATGAAGTGTAAGAGTCCTTAGAGATTTATTACTCTGCATTAGTTTTACACATTTCTATAAATGATAAAGTGACACTGTAGTGGAGCAGTGAACATAAACCAGCTCTGCAGAACATCAATGGCCACGGTGCTACTTTACAAATTGCAGTGCTCTGCACAGTTAAAACTGGTCATTGTTCAATGTCAGGCCAGCTGATTTGAAATTTGAGTTTGGTTTCCGCGATCTCAGAAAACAAGTGCTAATCAGTTTTGATGAAAAAAAAAAAAAAAGGTACATCCTCGGTCCATGAACCAGGGAGGACTCAAATGGGCTGTGAAGAATGTCTTGGATCTGGAACTCCCACCTAAAATTAGGCTGCCATACTCTCTGGCAGATTCTGTTTAAGAGTGTAGCAGTTCCCTCGCTTATCTGCAGTTTCGCTTTCCATGCTTTCAGTTATCCGCAGTCAAAAGTAGTCCAGGCTGGAAGCGGATGATCCTCCCGATGAATCACCAGAAGGTCAATAGTAGTAGCCCAATGCTACGTCATAATGCATGTATCAGTCGCCTCACCGTATTTCATCATGTAGGCATTTTGTCTACTCACGTAATCACGAGAAGGATGAGTATAGCACAATACAATAGTCCGAGAGAGAGATCATATTTACATAACTTTTAGTATAGTATATTGTGATAACTCTTCTATTTTTTAATCTTAGTTATTGTTGTTGATCTCTTACTGTGCCTAATTTAAAAATTAAACTTTATTGCAGGTATGTGTGAACAGAAAAAAACATAGTATATATATGGTTCGGTACCACCCAGAGTTTCAAGCATCCACTGAGGTTCTTGTAATATATCCCCCAGAGATGTGGTGGGGGGGGGGGCTATTGTATTTTGGCAGAACTGACACAGTGGCACACACAAGGCACTGGATGTGCACCTATGGAAGCCAAGGCTCAAGATACATGTGTACTTCTCTACTAGTGCTTTCTCTAAAAAAATAAATAAATAAAAGTTAAACATTTTTAAAAAGGCAAAAATAACAGGAATGAATATATATAATATTATACTTTCCCCTGTAGTTACAGAATCAAAATTGGGCAGTCTTTATATCACAACATCAAGTCCAGCATTAATATGCAACTCAGGAACTAAATTCAAGTCCTCTTTCAAGGTATTTTTATTAGCTGGCGCCAGAGTTTCCAATGTCTATAAATGCTTTAGTATTCTGCAGAATTGTGCTGACTTTCTTTACGGTCTAATACATGAGACAGTTCTGAAATTGCCATTGCATTATGAAAATTCTATGAGCCACATTCTAATTGCCAGATTGGAGAATTCACATTCCTTTAGGGAATTCATGGTCAAAGTTTACTTCCAATTTTCATGAAAGGCAAAATCTTAATGACAATACACTTTCCACACGTTCCACAAGTCAAATGCACCACACCAGTGTCTAAAGCTTTCCTCCACCCACCTCATTTCAAAACGTTTAACTTGTCAAACACTGGCTAATTTATTTACCTCTGTAGGTACTGTTTATACGCTGAAATTAGTTCTACTGTATGTAAATCCCTGAGCACACAACTGCCACTTCTTCTAGGAAATTAGATAAAATTAAAAGGCAATGAAGAAACAGATTTTTAGTCTTAGAAATTCAACTCCCACAATTTGGGCGGGCAGTATTTTCCTAAATGTATTTTAATGTTTTAATATGGGAGTATCACTGTTTTAGAATTCTCATCACAAATTAAAATACTGATTTTTAATGAACTTTTATAATCCCATTCAAATTTGCCAAACACTTTTATTTTCACCTTTGAATTCCCTAAAAGACAGTTATATCAACCAAAATGATATCCCTAACTGCAATCGAAATCATTTACTGTTCCACCTAGAAGAGGTGAAAGGGTGAAGAGATTTCCTATCATCTTGACACCACCTCATAGGTCATCCATAAATCTTCCCTAAATCCACAGAAGCTGGATCATTTCACTCATCCCCAGAACACCTTCAGTTTTTCTAAATACTTTTATTCACTTGTTGGGCATATGTATAGCAAAACACTTAAATTAATTTTAATTATATTGGTGCGAATTCATTATTGCTGATTCCATTTTTATCATCAGGAATGGGAACTACTGGGATGGTTTATATTTGTTGAGGAGAAAACAAGCTCCAGTTACAGAATAACTTTTCAAACCCCAATTCTCTAACACACCGACCTCATCACAAAAGAACATGCCTTTTTCCTGACTAGCTCATTTTATTAGAAATTATGCACTGAATTACTTTCATCAACTGTAATTTAGGATTTTGAGATTAATGCTACATATTTCCAGGTTTGGACAGTAAACCCATATCCTCATGTATGAAAAATGAATCAAAATGGTGCTGTTAATTTGTGTAAAAGGAAGGTAACTATAGACTTAACAGCCAAAATATTTCCAGAGGTATCAAATAATACACTTCACTTTTTCAATCTGTATACGGCAAATGAAATGGAAAACTGAAGCCATTACTGAGGGAGTTTAAACTTTGTTTTCTTTGTTAAGTTGCATTCTGACCTAAATCCACCAGTGTTACATTAATTTTCTACCACTCCATGAGATATAGAGACAAAGACAGGCAAAAGAAAAATTTTGATTCCAATTTCAATAATTAAAATGACCATGTCTTTTGAATAAACTAATATCAAATCCTACATTCTTCATGTGCAAACAAATATTTAAAGCAAACAACTATGTGTCTTTTACAAAATGACAGCATAGACACTGTACACTGTGCCGCACAAAGTGAAATGGAATATTAGAGACGCACCTACCTTGTTAATCAAGTTGCAATGATACAACTTAGAGTCCTACTCTTCAGGCCAACGTATGGATAAAAAATGTATCAAAAACACAGCACCGACCTGACTTTAGCACATATACGAAACTAGGAGACCATCCAAGTAAGTGATACAACAACTTTAAAAACCAAAATGTAGGTCGATTTTGCCAAATTCTGGAAAATTCTGATTGTCCAAAAGTACCAGACAAGTTACTAATTTTCAATCCATGACAATTTCATTTAAGCCTTTTGAATTATTCTGTGTGGTGTTAGATGAATATGTATCTCTTTTTCTTTAACAAATCAAGGGTTGTTTTAACTACTTCACAGAATTCTATCTTAGAAAATTTGATGAAAATGCAATTTATCATCTAAATATCATAACGTATGGTATCTTTTCCCCCAAATAAGACCATTACATACAGTGCTTAGTAAAGTGCCCTGAAAATAAAGCATGTTGCAGAATTTGGACCCCCCCCCCCAAAAAAAAGACATACCATCACTGCTATCATGTACTATGTAAGAAATATTTCATTAGCGTTTTATGGTAACTAATATTATCTAAAGGGTACAGGCTCAGTGTAATTTCTAATTGTGCTATTTCCATAAAGTTGTGATTAGTTTGTTACACTGAACATCTTCCCCACTCTTTGGGGGAAAAAAAATCTAAGGTTACAATTTAGGAAACTTGTTTATCTGGAAAAGCAGGAAGAAGAAAGTCCACACCAGGACTAGGAGTGGGTGACCTTCCTCTATTCAACTAAAAATCTTCTGTGTGATGAGTAACTGATAATAATCAAAGGGTAGACGGAAGGTAGCCAGTCACCCACGATCGGTACTGAGATACCCTCTTAGTAAATACGGAGGAGGGGGGATAAAATTGGCAAGATAGCAGCTCCCTGTTAGCAAACTTCTTTAGTTGAGATCTCTTCCATCCCCTGCAGAATTTGAACTTTTATTTCCCCCTTTACATTACTTTGTACATTTATATGATTTTGTTGTTTAAAAGCAAGTGTTTCATTCCTAACCTTGCTGTCCCTAACTAGCACAGTGCTGCCACACAAACTGGCTAATTCTATACCAGAATAATGCCTACGCCCTATATGAAATCAATGAATATGTTTTAATGAAGTTAACTCCTTGGGAACACATGACAAGATAGGAAAAGGGAAAGGTCATTTATCTCTTTAAGTCACCTAGTGGTGCTAGGAAGACACCAGGTCGCATTCACAAAGTACTATGGCAACATTTTGATGAACTTTTGGTTTAGGGACCTTAAAACACAAGAGCAAGAAAACCCCGTTTGATGACAATTGTAGTTCTTTTGTGGATGAGCATTTTACAGACTGAGGATATGTCACTCATGGATCCCAGCTTCTACATTTAAACATCTTTTTGCTAATAAACATGTATTTTGGAAAGAGAATCAATAGGTGACATTATGTTGAAATATGGCTCATTAAACTATCATTTAAAATCCCCCAACAGTTAATATAAGCTGCTAGAGACAAAAATGATCTAGGTATTTTTCCTCGGTTCTTTGGGAACCATGGATGCCTCATTTTTGAAAATTTTTTTGTTTCATTTTGTTTTTTAACAAAACAACAGAATAGAAAATTGATGGCCGACACTAGAGTCTCAAAAACCCACACAAATTACAAGCAAAAAAGGGCAAGGAAAGATGTCCTTGTCTAATTTTCAAGGGAGATAATCCAATACTTTGAAAAGACTGTTAAGATTTAACTGCCAGTAACTTTGACATATAAGGATGAAATTCTGTTTAAGGAACATCAGTCCCTTTCGATAAATAAATGTATCTTAAAAAAAAAAAAAAAGCCAGGATGCAGTAATAACTTGATCTAGTGAAATTTATATTCATGTAATCAATTTAAGAAACTTACATGGCTGCCTTCCACATACTTACAATTATGATTTTAAAATTAAACAGATGTTTTAAAGCATCCGATCATGGCAAAACTTAAAAAAAAGTTTTGCTGATTTTTAAGGACTAGTCATGCAAACAATGTAAATTTGATGATAGGAAACATCTAAAACTTCACAGACTTACTGACATATGAGTCTACCTGAAGATCTTAAATTCTATGTGAAATCAGATCTTGGATGGTTTTAAAAAGTAGACGTCTATTTCATGTGTAGTACTTAACCTCTGAATCCGAAGTACCATACCTGGGAGCACTCCACAAACCTTCTGACACGAAAAGACAGTTACCTGCAGTGTGACAGGAAAGTTGGAAAACACACCGTGCAAAAATATTCAGCCAAGTACAATTCCTACTGAGTCACTACCATTGTATCCTCCTCACTTTTTCTTATCCATTCAAGAAATTTGCCCAGGCAGGAATACTTTTAAAAATTTTTTCTACTCCAAATGTGCTATGATTCTGTAATTCAATATATGGGCAATTGTCAGGAAAATAATTTTTTTTATTAAGGGAAAAACAAGCAAACAAAAAATAATTCGGCAACTCCAACATCTTTCTAGTGCTACAAAACTTGTCCCGTCTGAAATTTTAACATTTTAGTGTTTGTGTACAAAGAATCCGTCTCCTCTGTCTCATACAGAACTTTCTTAAAACAAAAAACCTAAAGTTTATCAGCAACACAAAGTAGCAGATTATACCCCAGATTCAAATCAGTTTGAGCCTTGGTCATTTGAGACTATAAACCAAAATGGCTTAAGGTCACCTAAAGAGAGTGGGAGAAGTTCTCTATTTGTAGACAGGTTAGGTTTTTAAGCTCATTTGATTCCAAATCCAAAGTAAACCCATACAAGTGACCAATCATTAAACCCATGTGTTAAGGGCAGTTTTTGCCCCAGCCAAATTTTACTTATATAATTGATGCAAAGTTCCTTTTTAATTAAGATTTTATTTATTTTTTAGCTCAGAGACAGAGAGTAAGTGAGCACAACCATGGGAGTGGCAGACAGAGAAGGAGAAGCAGGCTCACTGCAGAGCAGGACCCTGGGATCGTGACTTGAGCAGAAGGCAGATGCGGAACTGACTGGGCCACTCAGGCACCCTAACTGAAAATTCTTCAAGAAAGTAGCTACGTAGTTGTCTTTGTTCTTCAGAGGCAATAAAGTAAGAATGCAGATTGGCATCTAGACTCCAGTGTGAGACTCTATGCCTCAAAAGTGGCCCAACAGCATCTCCCATCCTACATGCTCTTCTATAATGGGACCTTCCAGTTGCTCCATCAAGAGCAAGAGGTGGAGCCCAACTTTCCTCGCCTGGAATTTGGGCTGCCAAATGGCTCCTCTGTGATTTTCCAGCTAGTTAAGACAGAGACTCGTTCTCTTAGGACCCTCATTTTGGGGAAAACCACTCATCCTGTAATAAGTTTGACTACCCTGGGACCACCATGCCTATTAAGGCTGGTCCCAGCGGCCAGACTCCAGTCTCTCCGCCATTTCCACCAAGGTGCCAAACCCAGTGAAACCATTTAGAAGAAGATCCTGCAGCTGCAGATGTTCCAGTCCCCAGCCATTCAAGTCACCCTCAGCTATGTCCCCCAGACATCCTGGAGCCCCACATAAACCATCCTCATTATGCCCTATCTAAATTCCTGACCCACAGATGTCATGGGCATAATAAAATGATTGTTGTTTTGTACCACTAACTTTTGAAGTGGTTTGTTTCCCAGCATTAGTAACTGGCACTCTCTTGGAAAAAAATGTCTCTACCACCGACTGAAAACTTGGTAAACTTACAAAACGCCTGATCTCTTCAATAACATATAGGGATAACATTAACTCCCTTGCAAGTTTACTGTGACATTGGCAATAATTGAGATGGCTGCTCTGTAATAGTACTGAGAAAAAGGGTAGCTATTAGATAGTAATTTTGTGATCATGATCTACCAAGAGCATTGTTAAATGCTCAGTAATGCAGTAGCAAAACTTAAATTTGAAACTAACAGCATACCTCATTATTCAATGCAAAGAGTTTACCTTCCAAGGGAGATGGGGAGAGTCCTCAATTTTGCAAAAAAAAAAAAAAAAAAAAAAATCACTTTGGGCTTCTTTTTCTGAATATATCATAAGGAAGGAACACAACCCTAATGTGCAGGTACTTTTATATATTTAATCTTAATGACAAACCATTTGAAGCCATTAAATTGTATGAGGTCACGTGAATGGTTAAGTGGCCAAGTTCAGGGCAGTTTGAATCTAAAGCCTCCTGTATTCTCGACAACACTACTCTGCTCTCCTACAGGATTACATTATAATTTAGCATAGTTCATATAGAAATCTACTGTGATATTTAGGTGATATATTCCAGGGACTTATTCTGAAGCATCTACAATCCTTTTCACTAATATATCTAGTAGTACTGGATGGATCTTTGGTCTCATTAAGTAGTCTTACCATTAACAGAAACTTGAAAGAAATTCCTAAAATATATTCTTGACAGCAGACAAAATCTATTGCCTGAGATATGCTTTTGTTTGTTTTGGTTTTATTGGGAAATGTTTTATGAAAGGCCAGGCTTCTCACACACCCATCAAATCCCTTTGCTGACAAAGACTGATCCAAATGGTTCCCTGGAGGTTACAATCATTCTATAAATGTGAGCAAAAAAGGAATTATATCTGCCCACAAATTAAAACATCTTTTGTAAAAGTCAATCTTGGGAGTTTGAAAATCTTAGGAGATGGTAAAAGAAAAATCATCACGAAGATCGTGAAGTAAGTCGTACTTGTTTTTTTCTTCAGTTTATTGAGAAAGTTTTGGTGCTGAGTGCTACTCTTTGTATAACTTTCCACCCACCTATGTTGTGTAGGTTAAATAAAACTGCATTTGTTCTACTTATGTTCTTTTTCAGGAAGCCAGAAAAGGGTCTAACTGTCTGACCTCCAGGCCTGCAGAACTATTTGTAAACACGCATCGGTATCAACACATTTTGAGAAAGAAGCTAAACATTTCCTGAAGTTAAGTCCAGTTGTGAGGTTTCCCAATGCAATTCTGTTTCCCAATGAAGGTATGGATTCAAAATATGCACAAAGGACATACAACTGCATTCAGAATCACTAAACCTCAGATTTTCTAAGATTTGTAGTTGTTTAGGCAGTTTGGTTTATCTTAAACTATGACCCAACGTTGGTTTTCTTACAATGCCTGTTAAAGTGGAATTTTCAACTAGTTTTAGGAAAAGGGGCTACCTATAAAGCACTCTTAAGAGAACCTTTTGTCAACTGAAGAAAACAATAATATTCACCTGTTATTAGCATACGGCACACACTGCCATTTCAAAACTGCCAGTGACTCATGTTACAAATGAAGCTATTTTTAGGACAGTACATGAATGATGTTAATAATATTCCTTGAAAAAGACTATTTGATCAAGTATTTCATGGATAGAAAAGATGCATAGATATTCTGTAGATGTAAAGATGGATAAATGCACTTTTTATATCCTAAAATTACTCTTAGTAAAACGCACTCATTTGGCTATCTGCATGTCCTTGCTTTTTTGCTCGGTCAACAAATGACATGGACATCAAAAAAGGAATCTGCCTTGTATGAAATAGCTCCATATTTATAAATTTTAAAACCATCCTAGAGCACATTTGATGTCAAGTTTAGGGCATCAGCATTCTGTATCCACTTGAGCAATCCGATTTGCACTAAGAATTCTTTTGTAATGGCTATGAAATCCTAACAGCTATATTCTAAACAAAAGTTATCAAAACTAAATGTGACTAAGCAAAAGCCAAAAACACGACTACAATTTTAAAAAAACTGATTAAAGATGTATTAAGAGGCTGCCCAAATCAGTAGTGGGGAAAACTATTCTTAGAAATTCTGTGGCCGGCAGCCATGGGAGTACTACCTATTCTAAACTTCTTAAGAAGCATACTTTATTATTATTATTATTATTGTTTGTTTCCACCGCGAATGACAGTTTATTGGCCGTTTTTCTCATTTGTCTTTTTAGAAAACTTCTAGCTTTAGATGAATGCCTGGACTGTCCCCCTACTCTGAATTGGTACACCAGAGAAAAGCATTACAGTTGACTGACACCCGGATTACTGGTTCATACTAGAAGTGCTGACGCAACCTTCAATACGCCAGGACACAAAAGGCATGGTTCTGCTTTCGCTTAAAACCATAAAACGGGCTATAAGCAGCAAACAACGCATATTTGGTAACAAAATTAAAACGCAGCTTTAAAAATAATGGCTGAGGGGAAAGTTTCCGTAGGAACTGGGCCTAAGTAGGACATATTGTCGTCAGTAGAAACATTCCTGAAATTTCCCTTCTGTAAATACAAGCTCGCCTCTTCATAGCAGTTTTAATTCTAATTAAGACAAAGGTTTTTAATTAAGCCCCGAAGATCCTGGTGAAGGGCCTTCAGCAAAACTGTCCTTGGTGGCTCCTCCCGAGGTAATTCATTTCAAGAGACAATGAAGTGGATCTCTTAAAAAATCTTCAGAGAAGACATTTCCCTCCCTGCTTTCTGTTACCCCACACAGCAAACAGACTGAGAAAAGCTGCCTGCCCTCTGGAACAGGCAAGAAAAGCATTGCTCGTTTCAATTCAAGCTTCCCTCTTCATTTCAAAACATTTGTAGATAGACGCTTCAAGTTCACAGAACATTTTAAGAAAGCACATTTTGTAAAGTGGGGGAAATAGAGCAATTTTCCATATTTTGTTTCCTTTCCTCCTGCACCCCCCACCCACCGCCTTGGAGAGGAAAAATGAACTGCTACTACATAAAGAAAGTCAAGAACTTGTTCCAGTTAGCCTCAAACAAAACCATCTCTAAGCCTCCCACATCATTTGCTCACCAACTACACTTTTTCTGGGATGAAAACTATTTTAAGCAAAATAGAACTGAAGCTGATTTTCAGGAACCCAAATAGAAATAAATGCTGTGGCATGAGTTTAAGCAGAAGGGTAGGATAACGGGCTGGGGGGGGGGGGCGGAATCAGAAACTGTCCCTGGCTCCAATTTGTACTTCGTAGAGACCTTTTATCACTACCTTTGCATTAAGCTTGAGTCTCCCTACATACTTCCTTTCGTGGAGAGGGGGAAAAAGCGGAGATAAATGGGTATGGAGGCAATTAAGGAGAGATTAGCAAACACTGCATACTGCTCAACAAACTCGGGTTGGCTTCTCCCCATTCCCCACATTCCTGGCCAAGAGAAAAGGATATGGGTCTGAAAAGAAAAGAGTGGAGGCTGGTTTCTCTAACCTATCTGAAAAGTCTTTATGCAATCAGGGGACTATTATTTCAGGAGACAGGAGAAAGGGGCAAAAGATTCCCGTTGCTAAGGAGACATGCTGAAGCTGGCATTCCTACATAAATTTCCATTTCTATTGGAAAGGGGAAAGAAAAGATATTTTCTCCAAAGTTTATTTGGATCCCCTGGTTACTGAAGAAAGGGATTTTACCAATTTATTTTATCTTTGGTTGTAAACAACAAACCCTGAAAGAATTAAAAGACCTAAATGTTGACCTCCTGCTGCCAACCAGTCCCCTCCACAGTGAATTAAGCAACAAAGACAAAATCCCATCAATAGGAATTTTGAAGTAAAATCAAAGAAGCAGCCTTTTGTAAACAGAAAATCAAATTTATGGAAGAAACTTAACCAAGTGAACTAATCTTTCTTGAAACAAGAAACCAAAGACAAAAGTAAATCAGGTTTGTGTGGCATTTGTGCTATTTCAACTTTCTTGGAACTTGAAACGTCTCCAGTAAAGCTTCATAAATAGTCCCAGAGAAGACAGACTGTCACGAAGGAATTTAATCAGTTTCTTAGGGGTACGCGTGGGTAAGTGTAAAATCACGGGCAGGTCCTCTCCCTTTATTCCCCTTTCTCTGCACTGACACCAGCAGCTGAAGAATCAAGATTAGCAGGGAAAAGCGTTTACTGCAAGAAATCGGAAGTTTGCAGATTTCTGCTAACAGCGTAACTGGGGTGCAGGGGAAGCCAACTGTGGGTCAAGGAGAGAATAAAGCTCCCTCCCAGGGGGTGACTACCTTCTTCTCCACCTCCACCCCACCCGTTCGCAGCTTCCAGTGGTAGCTGAATAAGCCACAACTTTATAGGCATCTGTGAGTAAGTAGCTCATGGAGAACAGAAAGGTCTGAAGGAGAGAGGAGGTATTTGGAGAGCAAGAGAAAGAAGGGCAACTCACAACCAACGACGTGTCACCAAAAAAGGAAAGGAAATTACGCCTGTCTCTCTTCCAACTCTCCACAGCCGTCAAAAATTTAAGGAAATAAAACCCAAACCGAAACTCCCTGGGGAAAACCGGACAAAGTGGAGTAGAGCCGGCAGAAACGTGGGCACTGAGAGGTAAACTCAGGCAAATTCCTCCTTGAGAGAGGAGGGAGAAGAGAGTGGGGAAGACCGAGCAGAGAACCCACGACGTCTCGGTGGAGTTGGGGCGGTTTTGCTTGTCTCTTTTTTAACGAGAGTGTGGAAGGCGTTGCATTTCTAACACAGCCCCACGGTTCTCGCCTTAAATGATATCAATTACCCCAAACAGCATACGTGTTACTCCAGAGCCCGAGGAATGGCCACGGGAGGACGGAGAGGGCATGGGACGTCGCATTGGGTTTGGCGACCAGGACCGGGGAGAGACGAGGGGTGGATCGCAGGGAGGCGGCTGGAGCCCAAGGGTCCGCAAAGGGTCAGGATGCGGCGGGGCGCACGAGGGTAGGGGACACAGAAGGCGGGGAGAGAGGCGGTGGCCGTCCGGGCAGTGGGGCACCGGGCAGTCCGGGGTGGGAGGCAGGGGTCGCGGCGCGCCGGGCCCTCACCGCTGCTGAGCGTGGAATCGCAGTGCCAGCTGTCCAGGCTGGCGGGTTTCCGGCAGGACTCCCACAGGGACAGGTAGTACTGGTGGTCGGCCGTGACCCAGGCTGGGCTCAGCACGGCCCCCAGGTCCAGACACAGCGCCAGGAAGATGCACACCAGCCCGACCAGCTTCAGCGGGGTCAGCACCGACACGCGCACCTCCTCCATGCCGCTGCCGGCCGAAGCCATGCCCCGGGCGCCGCAGCTCCCTGCCCCGCCGGAGGCGAGGTCGCCAGGCGGGTCCGGAGAACGGGGAGCCGGACTTCCTTCGGAGGGAAGCAGCGGAGCCGCCGTGCGCCGCGAAGGTAGGTCTGCGGAGGCTACCGGCCGAGGTGGGGGCTACCGGCCGAGGTGGGGGCTCTCTGGCAGCCGCAGCGACACCGCTCCCGCCGCGGACCTTCGCTGCCAGCCCCGCGCCGCGCTCTGCCGGCGCCCGCTCCGCCCCGGCGCGGCCAGGCTAGCTCCGCCCCGGCCCCTCCCCGGGCTGCGGGAGGCGGTGCCGAGCGGGGCGGGGCGGTGGGTCCGCACCCCGGCGGCGTCAAGCTCCAGCTCCCGGCGAGAGAGGCTAGCGCGCGCCCCGCCCCTTGCCAATAAGCGAAACGGTTCCCTCTTCTCTGACCCTCGTGTGTGCCGCGCTCGGAACGAGTTGTCTACTGCACAGTGTCCGGCACGCGCGGAACACAGAGCGAGCCCTTCGCCCCGGACCGGCTCTGTGGGGTAGTTTCTTGCAGCAGCTTGGTCTCCGGCCCCGCCCCTGGCCTCTCCTGCTCCGGGGTCGCCTCGCTTCCCACCCCCACCCTCCGCTGTCACGTGGGTTTCCTTTTCTTAGCGAGCCTGGGTGGGTCCTTTTCTGCAAGGCGTCAGCTGTGGATTCATGGGTTTCTTGGGCTGTGGCCATTGTAGCCAAGAGCTTTACTGTCTGTGGGTCTCTCTGATGTAAACCCTACCCCCACCCCCAGCAGTTTCTCCTCCCGGGGGATTTGGAGAAAGGAGAAGAGTCACAAAAGGCATAGTCCTCTTTTCAAATCCAGGACGAACTCAGTCTCGGACCCAGGAACCCGCAGTTTTTCGCATTTCCTAACTTTCCCCCAATCCTGCCGCCGCTTCTGTTCTTTAGGCTCGCCTCCTTTTGCGCCCCCTATAAAGGGCAATTGCTCAGGGAACGCAGGCGCTAAAATGAGTATGAGAGCTCCTGCAAAATGTGGAGTGAAGCTTACTTGGTTTCTCTGGGACTGTTTTTTGCGCGTTGACGAAAACCTTTATTCATTCGGCTTTGCACTACGCCGACTCAGATCTGAATTCCTTTCAGGGTATTAACTTATTCTTGTACCCCGCAAGACTTAGCCCAGGGCCTGGCATAGGAAAAGTGGCTTATTTTAAAGTACTTAATCTGCACACATTTATTGAGCACCTACTGTGTGCTCCCAACTGAAGATTCGGCCCAATACGACCTAGAGCTTTTTCTTATGGAAACTCGCTCACTCTTTTCTTTGTTTGTTTGTTTTTCTATCTGTGAGGAATAAACACCCCTTGAAATTGACTTTGTGGTTCTGTAATTGACTAGTGCAGCTTGCGTTTGGCGGGTTGTCTATTGTATCTCTTTGACTACTTTCCATTTTTCCTACAAAAGAGGCAATTGTTGAATAGATCATTGTGGACGGGGATGTTCCCAGATCTTTCACCATCTGGAAAATTTGGTAGAAACCCAAAATAGTGGTTCAGATCTGAAGAATGAAAGAAATGACTACTCTCTTTTGTTGAAACACTGTCCTCGGCACTGTGGGATTTCATACCTCTTGTTGATAACAATTTCGTTTCTTGTAACCACATCTTTCCATAGAGCTGACCACATTTTGACCGAAGCAACATGTTTAATTGAAGAAACAATCGAGTTAGTGTCAAATGACTTAAGAATAAGAATCAACCCAATGTGAAATAAAAGACCATGGTTTTCTTACATTTGGAAATTAGAAAATTGACGACTCCCTCCTTACCTCTCAATTATGATATGTACTGCCCTTACAAAGGAATACCTAGAACACTCTGAGCTTCTTAACCTCTAACTTCCCATAAGCTTCTCCCAACCAGAAGGTTGATCTCCTAACCTTGGAAGGAGGAAGAAGCCTAAGTGCCTCTCTGTGAAAACGAATGGAACATGGAAAAATTGAAAATCTGGATGATTAATATGGATGACCAGGACTGTGCTATTTTTCTTTTACCTGGATTTATGTTTGTGGGTTTAAATGTACATTTGCAAATAACATTTAAGAAAATTTCTTGACCTCAAAGTTATAAAGAACTCTTTTTTCTCCAAGTTTTATAACATTCCTTTAATAAGTTTTATCTCCAGCCAGCCAATATTTTTCTTTATCTTTGTTTCCTCTAATTTGAATTTCCTTCCTTCTCCACTTCCACCCTAGCTGCTCTGCCCTCCTCCTGCCTCACCCCCCCATCCCCACCACCACCCTACCACCCCCCATCCCCACCACCCTCCTACCACCCCCCCACCGCCTCCCTACCCCAGCCACACACACTTATTTTGTTTCATTTTTCTGGCTTGTTCTCAACTAGTTACTTGAGTGAATCCATCTTTTTTTATACTACCTACAAAATTTTCTCTGTATTGTCTCCAAAATTAGAAAAATAAGCCATTTTTAACTACAAACACCCAAATTCTCCTGAAATACTCCATTCCTCTGTTAATCATTTTTAGAATTTGCACAACATAGTACAGATCTACCATCCTTAATCCTCACTTTTAAAACATGAAAACCTTTCAAGACAAAGTATTTTGTTGTTGTTTTCCTAAGTTTGTAGCAAACTCATTTGGTGGAAAAAACAATTCCAGACTGATGTGAGGCTATTTATGGTTTTGGGTTATACCCACTTAGCATGAATAAATATGCAGCCAGTGAACCTGTTGGGTATTGTCTAAATTTACAGTATATTCACCAGAGTATCCTTTAAACACATACACACGCGTGCACACACACATACAAACACACACACACAGATTTTATTTATTTATGTATTTGACAGAGAGAAAGAGAGGGAGGGAGAGCAAGCACAAGCAGGCAGAGTGGAAATCAGAGGGAAGGGGAGAAGCAGACTCCCCACTGAGCACAGAGCCTGATGTGGGACTTGATCCTAGGACCATGGGATCATAACCTGAGCTAGAAACCATTGCTTAACCGACTGAGCCACCCAGGCATCCCTGCACCAGAGTATCCTTAAAAAATCTGAAAAAGTTTGAATTCCTCAACACAGCTAGCTCAAAAAGTTTTATATAAGGGATGGTGGACTTACATTTACCCTAAGGATGGAAAAAGTAGTGTGGAGGATTCCAAAAATTAGTAAACATTGAATGAAAACTAAAAAAAAAACAAGTTAATTGACTGGGAGTGGGACCGGAAGTGACAACGAAGGAGTGTGTGTGTTTGTGTGTGTGTGTGTGTGTGTGTGTGTGTGTGTGTGTGTTTATACACAGGAGGGAAGTAGAAATGAGGATTGAAATGGACATATCTGAGAAATGATATCTGCATTGAACTTTAAAGAAAGAGTTCCTAGCTCAAGAGAATTTACTTGAAATCTCTTAAAAGCAATGATTTTGTTGGCCCTGTACTATACAGTGTCATGCAAAGGCCAGAGTTCCCCTCTTTCACCTGAGCCTAGCTTGGGACACCATGGCACTCTGGTCACCCCTCTCCCTGGGCCTCAGGGGGGCAAAGGCTAGAGGCCCTAACTCTATATCATGGTATAGGAGTTCCATGAAAATTGGAGCCACAGAACTTCAATGTGTGACTCTGTGTGAGATGTATAGCCAGGGAAAGACAGGGAGGAGTCATTCCCTAGCCCCTGAAGTAAAAGAAAAAATGAGCCCCCTGCTTGAATCAGGCCAGAAAAATGGGGCAGCAATGTGAGAGGGAGGTCAGATGGAAGAGAGTGGGAAGTTCATCAGAAAAATAAAAAGTGTTATGGTGGGAGGTAGACGGTATGAAAGAGACAGGGAGGAGGAGCACATTCCAGACTTTGAATGTGTCTTAAGAGAACAAAGAGGAGTAAATGTCTGCTCAGTCTGTCAGCAAAGGCACATCTCTGCATTTGCTTGCCATTTGTAATGTACAACTATGAATGTGCTCTTTTGGCACTGGGATCACATACAGATGTGACATAGAGGTTAGACCTGTTTGCTCTGAGAAAGGAAGAAATAGAAAGGAGGGGAAAGTGATGAAGCAACCATTAAAAGATTAGAAACACACATCAACTGTTTTTCCAGTGTCACAGATAATAATGTTGGCAAAATATTTTAAAAATCAGAAACAAAGGGTACTTTGGTGGTTTATTCACTTTACTCTAATTCTGTAATTGACTTCCACACCAGAAGGATTCTGATGGGAGTGAAACCATGATATAATGAGACCCGCATGCTATTTATGATAATTAATAAGGTCCAAGAGAGTTCCAGTTTATGGTGTATTCTGCATTGCATTACTGAGATTTCTTGTTGCATTGCGGCAAAGTTCTTGGCTTAGAGTTATCACAAGAATTGTTACTAATAATCGCTATTTCTGCTTTTATAAAAAACAACATTGATGAAGATAAAGAATTGCACATCCCCAAAACTTAAATTCCATCATTTGCTAATGTCTTTTCCAATTTAAAAATGTATGATATTGTTGAATCAGTTAGATTTAAGTCAATAATAACGTATTTGCTATTCACATTATGTGTTGATGTTTAGATTTCAAGTTGATTGTTGTTTCATAATGGTACCTGTGGCCAAAATAATTTACTCATCCACAGATAAAGGAAATACATCTTGGAAGTGAAAACACAAGAGGCCACTGGAGTTGAAGGATGAGTAGTTTTAAAATAAATTTTTGTTGTAATGAAAGAAGCATGAATCAGATGCCCAGGAGGTAGGAATACATGGAAAATTATAATATTCCCAGTGGGACTAACTCTAAATGCCTTTTCCATCTTTTTCAAGCATCTCTTTCCTTAGCAGTAATCACTTATAGGCACAAAACTTCCTCCATTTTTATATTTTATTCGTATTCACTTTCAGTTTTATGGATAAATGAACAGGTGTAAGCACTCCAAGCACCTCATGACTGTATTTTTATACATTTTGTTTCTACAACTACAAGTTGAAGCTTTTGGTTACCCTAAAGCAAGAAGCAAGTGCATGCCTACCAACATATTCTCATTCTGGCGGAATTTAATTTGTCCTTGGCCACCACCACCAACATGGTACATCAATTCTACATCTCTTCTGGCGCACCCCGTGCTGGAGGACTAAATTGAAAATGGAACACTGGAATCCTCAGAAATGGTTTCCCTGAATAGCTGAATACTTGATAAGATGAGCAGGTTTAGCATATGCTTGGCAGAACTTGAAGGGAATGAGTGTTGAATTATGATTTCGGTGTTGACTTAAATGCAAGCCAAGTGAAGTTAGAGTAGGGATGGAATCATTATTATCAGGAATCACCCTCGGAAATTGCTCACCCTTTCCATTGCTCTCTTTGGAACTTGTTAGCTGAGCTTCCTCTATAACTTCAGATTTCAGGCTAAAGTCAACTTTGTGTACTTTGTGATTTTTCGTGGAGGCCTTTTACCCCTGGACATTTGAATGAAGACAGTTGAGACTGATGGGAAAATTCTAAGAATTGCCTGCTTGGGAACCCCCCTTTCCCAAATTGGTCACAACAGTGTCAGTTTCTCATCTCAAAAATAGTTTCATCCATGATGATTTGCACTGTTCCATTATTTACCATGCGTTTATTTTTTGTAGTATAAACAGTCTCCAAGTTGTTGTAGCTGGGAGCTCTTCCCAAGTCTTCTGATAGAGACTATATCTATAGTATAAGAGAGTTCTCTTTCATTAGAAAGTGTGGATCCCTTTTCTTCCTTGTGACCTGAAGGACTCACATTTGCAATTGGGAAAAAATGAATCCCACATTCGTAAATCTCTAGTATAGTGTTGGCTCAAAGTTAATTGCAGGTAAGGCTGAAATTTTAAAAAGGTTAAGTGGAAAGGGTACCTGGAGCAATTTATACTCATACTTCCAAGAAGAAGAATGCAACTAAGCTATTTCTCCCTGGAATTTCCAAAAGGTGGTCTTAAATGTCAATATTGCTAGGGGATTGAGGCTAGTGGAAAACAGATCCTCTTAGGAATTGTATTTCAGTGTGGCTCTCACCTCTAGATTTCACCTTTTAAAATTTGTCTCTGAAGTGACTGAGTAGTACTGCATGATTTGTCAGCAGTCTGTCAAAATTCAAAATGTCAGCTCATTCAGGTTCAAACAAATATAGGCAGAAATATCAGAACAATATGAGGATCATTGCTTTTTGTCATTCTGAGTCATTTTTTTTTTCAATTTCTTTAGCCTACCTTTTTCAGCGCTCCTTCCCTACCTCCCACGCCACCCCACATACACTCTTTTAATCTTTTTGGTCTTCAGTAAGCAAAAATGGGAATTGCTTTTGATTTAGCCAGATCAAGGTTAAGATACTCACTCTAGAACCTACTGCCTATATGGATTTGAACATACCATTAACCTCAGTTCCCTCTTTTATAAAATAGGGTGATGATACCTATGTCATTGAGTTGTTGTAAGAATTAATGAGGTGATTTATATAATGTACACTATCTGCCATATGGTAAGCACTAATCATAATTATTATATTATTATAATCCAGATGTCAGCTAGGGCCTTCTTTTCCCTGGGAGATTTAGATAAACTTTGTTCAAATCACTAATTTTATGATCCTTTAGAGCCCCAAATCCTTTTCTCAATCCTTGCTTCTGTTCTTTTTCTATATCTGATTCTGCATCTAGTAGAATGCTTAAATCTACCCCTAACCAAGCTAGGTGCAAATGCCAGCTTATTCAACAGTTACCACGAAAAATACATCAAATAGCACCACTGTATAAAATTTTGAATTATTAACATTTTGGACTACTTGAGAAGTCATCAGTAAGCAGCATTACACTACAAAGAGTAAAGCCCTCCATGTCTCACTTGCCTCACCATAGATCCACATCCATCCCACATCTCTGTTGGTCCCATCCCTCCCTCTTCTCCCCATCTGCTCATTCAGTAGATTTCATCCCCAGTGCTCTCAATCCTTGTTACTCAAAGTGTGAGCCAGACATGCCGGCAGGGCTGGAATCACTGGCGAGTTCATTAGAAATGCAGAGCCCTGACCTCTCCTGAGACCTACTGAATCAGAATGTATCGTTATCGGGATCCATAGTGATTCACGTATAAGTTCAAGTTTGAGAAGCATCAGCTACATCATCTTCTCAGGTCTCTTAGTGCTCAATTTCTACTACAAGTAGTGGTATCAAAGCAGCTGCTAAGTAAATAAAAATTCACGTTACCTGCTGCCAAAATGAATGGTGTTTCATTCATGGCCACTTCTCAGCAGGCTCTAACTATCATTGAGTTTGGAGCCATTAGCAATGATTAATCAGCATTGTGGACCTTAACTAGAATCAATGTATGCTAGACTCAGTAGTTCTAAATGGTGTCTTACTTCTGAGAGCTGTAATTCTCAGTTCAGTCCCAAGATTCTGATGATGTGTTAATTGACTGATGAAGATAAATGTCGGTTCCTCTTCAGGTACACCTTAAAAAACAACTTCTAAGACCAAGGAACACTAAGAGTGACCCTTGGCTTCTTGCGAATTCACTCTGAGGCATTTATGCAGCTGCATGATATGCAAATAAATTGCTACGCACCTAGAAGTAAAAGGCAGAAGTTCAATTATCCAAGTCATCTGAAAGTACAGCACAGAACAAAGTACAAAAGGGCAGCTAATCCCCAATGATAAAGACCATCAAATAAAGAGAGTCACAGGCCTGGAAATGATACCTCTAGGTAAAGTAAGAGGATGAAGCTGCATTGTTGGGGTTTTAAACTCTGGCCGCTTTGAGATTTGCTCTCTGGACTCCTTTTAAATTCCTTATCTTTAGCCAACCCAGTTATTAGATTTTAGAAACTCTTACATAGTTTTCTTAATTGACAAATCGACAAACAAAAAATGGTGTGCCAGTGAACAGTGTTGAGAACAGAAATCGCCCGTGGAAACAAAAGTAAGTGAAAGACGGCATGTGCGAAACTTGACCCAGGGCACCTGGTGTCTAGAGACAGTGGGTATAGGATTTTTGGCATGCTTGAGAGAACAAAAATGGCAGGCAAGTAAAATTTACTTAAGAAATTAAAAAAGCGCAATTATATATATATATATATATATATATATATATACACACATATATATGAATAGTTGGCAGTTCAGGAGAAAAAATAGAAAATAAATAAAAGGCATTGATTTCTAGATTTGCCAATTACGACCAAAAGACTGGCTAGTAACCCTCACAAGGACCGATTTTTCATAGCTGGTGGAGAATCAAGGTGATTGACACCGCCGTTCTGTGTTTTGACACCATTGCCCTACTGTGAACTAAGTGAAGCTGTGATTTCTGATAACCTTGTATTATTTCTTGACAAGGTATCACCAATTTTGATAAAGCAAGCCAGATAAAGCAGATCAGTAGGCATATTCAGAGAAGTACATTTTTCCAATATATTCTTCTATCCAATGTCTATTACAAGTTTTCTCAAAATGTTTGGAATCTCTTTACCAATTTACTATCACTTTCATTTCACTTTTTGGTCATACGTTTTAATACTTCGTGTGTGCCCAGGACGGAGAGCATGTATTCTGCGTGTGTTGTGTGTGCTTTGGTGTTTCTTTTAACATTAACTCAATTGATGTGTGCTGCTATTGTTCATGGCTTTTCTGGAGTACGTTTCTCTCTGAGAGAAACAAGCTTCCTTTTAATTTTTTATTTTTGTTTTTATTTCTTATTTGGCAGTAATTTTAATTTATTCATGTCAAAAATTGACCGAGGTTTAAATTTTCTTTTTTTTTTTCCTTTTTTGAAAGTTAACATATAATGTAATATTTGCTTCAGGGGTACAGGTGTGTGAATCATCAGTCTTACACAATTCACAGCACTCACCATAGCAAATACCCTCCCCAATGTCCATAACCCAGCCACCTAACAAGCTTCCTTTTAGAAGAAAAAACAAATCTGGTTTTCATTCTTTGTTCAAGTTTCTGAGTGCAAGATTAAGTAATATAAGAAAAAAATAAATATATTAAAATTGTGCTTTGGAGTCAGCAAAACTAAAATAGAAATTATTTTAAAAGGTGTGGTTTTAATTATTGATAGGCGGGCTGCAAAAGACTCTCGGCTATTCCGTGCCTCATCCTTCTACTTTCATTATCCTATCCTTTTAAACTCATGTTTTCCTGATGATTTTCAATGTTTACTTCCATTCTTTAAATTCAGTGAAAGAAATAGACAGAAAAAGAGAGAAGTAAAGACAATCAAGACATTTCTAAAGTATGTATACATGACTTGCTTTTTCCTGTTTAAAAAAATCTTACTCCTCTTCATTCCTTTTTCTGCTGTTGTCATATTTAGTCTCTCACATGATCCACATCCTGTCGTTTTTTGGGAATAAACAAGCAGTGAATCACATTGTCTGAAAAAACACACACACATGCGCACACAGACACACATACAGCATGCATGGCTCATACTGTATTATTTGTATGACATCCAATCCTTGTTAATATCCTTGTCTCTCCCCAGGAAATATGTAGAACCATCTTTCCCTGAAGTATAGTCAAATTTCACTTGGATGTGAGCAATTACACCAAACTGGAAACTCTGCATATTTGGGGATAATGTTCCTACTACTGTTTTACTGAATATGGGGCTATTTTTGCCATTACCAAGCCAGATTCATGCCAACCAACAAGTCATCAAACGCAAATTTAGGAGGCCAGCTAACTGTTTTAAAGGAACGGCCAGCCAAAATATTAAAAATGAGGAGTGTCCTACAAAATCCAGACGTGCGATTGCGGAATCTGTAGTACAAAATGTTCACTCTGTCCTTGATCTCTGTTCTCGCTTAGACTGCACTGTTTAAGCCAAGCATTTGAATGGCTTTGTCTCTGCTCCATTTTTCCTTCACTCTTCCAAATGTTTTTACAACCACACCCGAGTTCCTCATCATATCTGCTAATGTTGTATGCTTACTCTTGTAAGGTGTTTCTTGCCTTCCTATCATCCCTTCTGGGAACAATCAGAAGTGTAAGATAGTAGATTATGTGCAGAAATGAGAATAGTTTTGGTGGCGATCATTAATAGTGCTTTAAACAGAAATAGACCAGAAGTGGAGAAATTAGTCCAAATTGGGTTAGAGTTGACTATACTCCAAATAATTTATTTGACAATGACTCCATAAGAAGAAAAAGCATGAAAAAGCATTATATAGGGGGAAAAAAAAAGGCAAAGCCTGTTTGGAAACAGCCCAGATATGTGGATACTAAAGAATGAGGAGTTGAAAATGATTCCACCACTTATGGGTAACAGGGCTGTTTGAAAAAACATGATTCAAAAGGCAATTTACAGAAAGCAGAATGGTGGTTGCCGGGGGCCAGGGGGAAAGGAAGAATAGGGAGTTATTGTTTAATAGGTTTAGAGTTTCAGTTTTACAAGATGAAAAGACTTATGAAGATCAATAGTAGTGATGGTAGCACAGCATTATGAATGCATTTAATTCTACTGAACTGTACACACAAAAATGGTTAAAACAGTAAATTTTATGTTATGTGTATTTTACCACAAGAAAAAACACTGGAAGTAAAAAGGCGACTTAATTTTTTTTTCTTCCTCCAAGGTCTCTTTAAACATTTTTAGCATGAGGTAATCTTCCTCTAGTCTTTATTGACATCTCTTACAGACCTCATGGGTGTCTGTTCACTTTCAGAGAGTCCCATGGTCACTTTAGGTGGCAAATACAATCTCGATTCAGTGATTATAATGTCCAGCTGCAATATAGTAATTGAAACTCCACATTTTAGTCAGCATTAAAACTTCTCTGTAGCTCAGGCTTAATTCAGTTTGGACATAGAAAGCTACTCCCTTTTTTCTTTTTCTTTTCTTTTTTTTTTTTTTTAAGGAATGCTGCTTCTATTATAGGTCTATTTTTATTGTTGATCAGGCTGAGGGGTTTAAGAGCTATGGAACTTGTCCTACTTTATATTCTTTGTAAGTCTAGTAATTGGAAGAGGGAGTCTCTGTCACCCTTACTCCGGCGTCCCAATATCTGTTCTCTTTGGTACCTTATTTAAATTTGAGACAAGTTCCATTGTAAGATCCTGTAACAGTGTACTGTCATATTTGGCCAGAAGGTTGGGATAGAGAAAGAATACTGTGGCTATGGCTCAGTTGACTGGTCCAGGAATGCCAGAGATTTAAATGTCGTGACATTTATTAATGACCTGGAGTTTGAAAGATGTGATTGCTCCAAAACAGATTTCATTGCAATCATTTTGTTAATGTTATTATTATTTAGGATTTATTAAGCGCCTATCAACTGCTAGCATTTTTTAGGCGTTTTGCACGTACTTTTACTTACCGAATGAATACAACCACACAGAGATAAGTGTGAGCATGGCTTTTCAGATGAGGTAACCAGGTGGCGTAAAGATTGAGTTACTTACTGGGGACGCCTGGGTGGCTCAGTGGGTTAAAGCCTCTGCCTTCGGGCTCAGGTCATGGTCTCAGGGTCCTGGAACCGAGCCCCACATCGGGCTCTCTACTCAGCAGGGAGCCTGCTTCCCCCTCTCTCTCTGCCTGCCTCTCTGCCTACTTGTGATCTCTCTTTCTCTCTCTGTCAAAATAAATAAATAAAATCTTAAAAAAAAAAAGATTGAGTTACTTACCTAAGGCCACACAATTATGTAATAAAGCTGAGGTTTCTATTTTACGTCATCTGAAAGTGACAGAACCTCAAGATGGCTTCATTATTCCCAACTAATTTTTTTTAAAGGCCTAAAGCTCTATTATGCTCAGGGAACAAGAGGTGAAAAGCTCTACTAATTGCCTTTTGTTTTATTCCTGCTAGTAGGCTTCAGCTCAGGACTGACCATCCATTCACCCTTTTTCTTCCCCTGGCATTACTAATCCCCTTTCTTTCCACCTTGAGACTTATCGTCCAGACTAAGCAGCGTTTATAAAAAAAAACACCCACCACTCTCACTTTGTGTAAGCATGATCTGAATACTAACACAAACCAAAAAAAAATTTTATTGACATATATTATTTGCCCTAGGGGTACAGGTCTGTGAATGATCAGGCTTACACATTTCACAGCACTCACCATAGCATATACCCTCCCAATGTCCATAACCAAGCCACTCATCCCTACTCCCTCAACCCTCAGCAACCCTCAGTTTGTTTCATGATATTAAAAGCCTTTTATTATCTGTCTCCCTCCCAATCCCATCTTGTTTCATTTTTCCTTCCCTAACCCCCACGACCCTCTGCCCTGACTCTCAAATTTCTCATATCAGAGAGATCATGTGATAATTGTCTTTCTCTGATTGACTTACTTTGCTTAGAATAATACCCTAAACTTCCAGCCACGTCGTTACAAATGGCAAGATTTCTGGGGTTTTTTGATGGCTGCATAGTATTCCATTGTGTATATATACCACCTCTTCTTTATCCATTCATCTGTTGATGGACATCTAGGTTCTTTCCATAGTTTGGCTATTGTGGACATTGCTGCTATAAACATTTGGGTGCACGTGCCCTTTGGATGAGTACATTTGTATCTTTAGGGTAAATACCCAGTAGTGCAATTGCTGGGTGATAGGGTAGTTCTATTTTCAACTTTTGAGGAACCTCCATACTGTTTTCCAGAGTGGTTGCACCGGCTTGCATTCCTACCAACAGTGTAGGAATGATCCTTCTTGGGTTCTGCTTTCTCCTCATTCTTGCCAACATCTGTCATTTCCTCACTACTTAATTTTAGCCATTCTCACTGGTGTGAGGTGGTATCTCACCGTACTTTTGATTTGTATTTCCCTGATGCTGAGTGATGTTGAACACTTTTTCATGTGTCTGTTGGCCATCTGGATGTCTTCTTTGCAGAAATGTCTGTTCATGTCTTCTGCCCACTTCTTGATTAGATTATTTGCTCTTTGGGTGTTGAGTTTGATAAGTTCTTTCTAGATTTTGGATACTAGGCCTTCATCTGATGTGTCATTTCCAAATATCTTCTCCCATTTTGTCAGTTGTCTTTTGGTTTTGTTGACTGTTTCCTTTGCTGTGCAAAAGCTTTTGATCTTGATGAAGTCCCAATAGTTCACTTTTGCTTTTGCTTCGTTGCCTTCGGAGATGTTTCTAGGAAGAAGTTGCTGCAGCTGAGGTCAAAGAGGTTGCTGCCTATGTTCTCCTCAAGGATTTTGATGGAATCCTATCTCACATTGAGGTCCTTCATCCATTTGAAGTCTATTTTGGGGTGTAGTGTAAGGAAATGGTCCAGCTTCATTTTTCTCCATGTGCTGTCCAATTTTCCCAACACCATTTATTGAAGAGACTGTTTTTTTCCCCCAATGGACATTCTTCCCTGCTTTGTCAAAGATTAGTTGACTATAGAGTTGAGAGGCCCTTTCTGGGCTCTCTATTCTGTACCATGGATCTATGTGTCTGTTTTAGTGCCAGTACTATATGTTCTTGATGATTACAGCTTTGTAATAAAGCTTGAAGTCTGGAATTGTGATGCCACCAACTTTGGTGTTCTTTTTCAATATTCCTCTGGCTATTTGGGGTCTTTTTTGGTTCCATATAAATTTTAGGATTATTTCATTTCTTTGAAGAAAATTGGTGGTATTTTGATAGGGATTGCATTAAATGTGTAGACTGCTTTAGGTAGCATAGACATTTTCACAGTATTTGTTCTTCCAATCCATGAGCATGGAACGTTTTTCGATTTCTTTGTGTCTTCTTAAATTTCTTTCATGAGTACTTTATAGTTTTCTGAGTACAGATTCTTTGCCTCTTTGGTTAGGTTTATTCCTAGGTATCTTATGGTTTTAGTGCAGTTGTAAATGGGATCACTCCTTAATTTCTCTTTCTTCTGTCCTGCTGTTGGTGTATAGAAATGCAACTGTAATTTCTGTGCATTGATTTTATATCCTGATACTTTACTGAATTCCTGTACTAGTTCTAGCAGTTTTGGAGTGGATTCTTTTGGGTTTTCTGCATAAAGTGTCATATTATCTGCAAAGAGTGAGAGTTTGACTTCTTCTTTGCTGATTCAGATGCCTTTTATTTCTTTTAGTTGTCTGATTCCTGAGGCTAGTACTTCTAGTATTATGTAGAATAGCAGTGGTGATAGTGGACATCACCGCCATGTTCCTGACCTTAGCGGAAAAGCTCTCAGTTTTTCCCCATTGAAAATGTTATTTGCTGTGGGTTTTTCATAGACGGCTTTGATGATATTAAAGTATATACCCTCTATTGCTACACTTTGAAGAGTTTTGATCATGAAGGGATGCTGTACTTTGTCAAATGCTTTTTCAGCATCTGTTGAGAGTATCATACGGTTCTTGTTCTTTCTTTCATTAATGTATTGTATCACATTGATTGATTTGCAGATGTTAACCAGCCTTGAAGCCCAGGAATAAATCTCACTTGGTCGTGGTGAATAATCCTTTTAATGTACTGTTGGATCCTATTGGCTAGTATTTCGGTGAGAATTTTCACATCTGTGTTCATCAAGGATATTGGTCTGTAATTGTCTTTTTTGATGGGGTCTTTGTCTGGTTTTGGGATCAAGGTAATGCTGGCCTCATAAAATGAGTTTGGAAGTTTTCCTTCCATTTCTTTTTTTTTTTCCTTTTTTCTTTCTTTCTTTTCTTTTTCTTTTTTTCTTTTCTTTTCTTTTTTTTTTTTTTTTTGGAACAGTTTCAGGAGAATAGGAATTAATTCTTCTTTAAATGCTTGGTAGAATTCCCCTGGGAAGCCGTCTGGCCCTGGGCTCTTGTTTGTTGGAAGATTTTTGATGACTGCTTCAATCTCCTTACTAGTTATGGGTGTGTCCAGGTTTTCTATTTCATCCTGGTTCAGTTGTGGTAGTTTATATGTCTCTAGGAATGCATCCATTTCTTCCAGAGTCCAATTTGCTGGCATATAGTTGCTCATTATATGCTCTTATAATTGTTTGTATTGCTTTGGTGTTGGTTGTGATCTCTCCTCTTTCATTCATGATTTTATTTATTTGGGTCCTTTCTCTTTTCTTTTTCCTAAGTCTGGCCAAGGGTTTATCAATCTTATTAATTCTTTCAAAGAACCAGCTCCTAGTTTCATTGATTTGTTTTATTGTTTTTTTTTTGTTGTTTCTATTTCATTGATTTCTGCTCTGATCCTTATTATTTCTCTTCTCTTGCTGGGTTTTGGCTTGCTTTGTTGTCCTTTCTCCAGCTCCCTTAGGTGTAGGGTTAGGTTGTGCATTTGAGACCTTTCTTGTTTCTTGAGAAAGGCTTGTATCACTATATATTTTCCTCTCAGGACTGCCTTTGTTTTGTCCCGCAGATGTTGAACCATTGTGTTTTCATTATCATTTGTTGCCATGAATTTTTCCAATTCTTCTTTAATTTCCTGGTTGACCCTTTCCTTCTTTAGTAGGATGCTCTTTAGGCTCCATGTATTTGGGTTCTTTCCAGATTTCCTCTTGTGACTGAGTTCTAACTTCAGAGCATTGTGGTCCAAAAATATGCAGAGAATTATCCCAATCTTTTGGTACTGGTTGAGATCTGATTTGTGACCCAGGATGTGATCTATTCTGGAGAATGTTCCATGTGCACTGGAGAGGAATGTGTATTCTGTTGCTTTGGGATGGAATGTTCTGAATATATCTGTGATGTCCATCTGGTCCAGTGTGTCATTTAAGGCCTTTATTTCCTTGTTGATCTTTTGCTTGGATGATCTGTCCATTTCAGTGAGGGGGTTGTTAAAGTCCCCTACTATTATTGCAATATTATCGATGCATTTCTTTGATTTTGTTATTAATTGGTTTATATAGTTGACTGCTCCCCTGTGAGGGGCATAGATATTTCAAATTGTTAGATCTTCTTCTTGGATAGACCCTTGGAGTATGATATAGTGGCCTTCCTCATCTCTTATTATAGTCTTTGGCTTATAATCTAATGTATCTGATATAAGGATTGCCACCCCAGCTTTCTTTTGATGTCCATTAGCATGGTAAATTGTTTTCCACCCCCTCACTTTAAATCTGGAAGTGTCTTTCGGTCTAAAATGAGTTTCTTGTAGACAGCATATTGATGGTGGTTTTTTTAATCCATTCTGATACCCTATGTCTTTTGATTGGGGCATTTAGCCCATTAACATTCAGGGTAACTATTGAGAGATATGAATTTAGTGCCATTGTATTGCCTGTCAGGTGACTGTTACTATATATTGTCTCTGTTCCTTTCTGGTCTACTACTTTTAGGCTCTCTCTTTGCTTATAGGACCCTTTCAATATTTTCTGTAGAGCTGTTTGGTGTTTACAAATTCTTTTAGTTTTTGTTTGTCCTGGAAGCTTTTTATCTCTCCTATTTTCAGTGATATCCTAGGTGGATATAGTATTCTTGGCTGCATGTTTTTCTCATTTAGTGCTCTGAATATATCATGCCAGTTCTTTCTGGCCTGCCAGGTCTCTGTGGATAAGTCTGCTGCCAATCTAATATTTTTACCATTGTATGTTACAGACTTCTTTTCCCGGGCTGCTTTCAGAATTTTCTCTTTGTCACTAAGACTTGTAAGTTTTACTATTAGATGAAGGGGTGTGGACCTATTATTATTGATTCTGAGGGGGTTCTGTGCCTCCTGGATTTTGATGCTTGTTCCCTTTGTCATATTAGGGAAATTCTCTACAATAATTTGCTCCAATATACCTTCTGCTCCCCTCTCTCTTTCTTCTTCTTCTGGAATCCCAATTATTCTAATGTTGTTTTGTCTTATGGTATCACTTATCTCTTGAATTCTCCCCTCGTGGTCCAGTAGTTGTTTGTCTCTCTTTTGCTCAGCTTCTTTATTCTCTGTCATTTGGTCTTCTATATCACTAATTCTCTCTTCTGCCTCATTTATCCTAGCAGTTAAAGCCTCCATCCTTTATTGCACCTCACTAATAGCTTTTTTTATTTCAGCTTGGTTAGATTTTAGTTCTTTTATTTTCCAGAGAGAGCTTTTATTTCTCCAGACAGCATTTTTCTACTATCTTCCATGCCTTTTTCGAGCCTGGCTAGCACCTTGAGAATCATCATTCTGAACTCTAGATCTGACATATTACCAATGTCCATATTGATTAGGTCCCTAGCCATCAGTACTGCCTCTTGTTCTTTTTTTTTTTTTTTGTGGTGAGTTTTTCTGCCTTGTCATTTTATCCAGATAAGAATATATGAACGAGAGAATGAAATAGTAAAAGGGTGGCAAAGGCCCCATAAAAATGTATGCTAACCAAATCAGACGAGACCCCCAACTGGGGGAAAAAGAAAGGGAGTAAAAAAAAAATTTTTTTTTAATTTAAAAAATTAAAAAAAATGAAACAATAAAGATATATATTAATTAGACTGGTGGATAGAACATAGCCACCCACTTGATTTTGGATGTATTTTGGTCTCTTAGAAGAAACTACCTCTCAAAATTTTAAAGAAAGAAAAACATATATATATATATATATATATATATATATACACACACACACACACACACACACAAATAAGCATAAACCTGATGAAGGGATGGGATATGATTGTAAAGATGAAAATTTTAAAAATGTTCTAAGAAAGGAATTGATAAGATAAGTTGGTTGGAAAAAGAAAGAAAAGAAAGTAGAGAGAATTTGCTCAGGTTAATAATGAAAGTTTAAAAAGATTTTTTTTAAGGAAGGCATTGTTAATATAAACTATTTAAAAAATGTTAAAAGAGGAAAGAGGAAAAGTTTTTAAAAAATTAAAAGAAGAAAAAAATAAAATTAAAAAAATTTAATTAACTTTGCAAGACTAAAGAGTCATGGGGAGAAAGCCATATATTCCATATTTGCTTTCCCCTCCTCTGGAATTCTGCTGTTCTACTTGATCAGTGAGTTTGGTGTTGGCTGGATGTTCTTGCTGATCTTCTGCGGGGAGGGGCCTGTTGCAGTGATTCTCAAATGTCTTTGACCGAGGCAGAATTGCCCACCCTTCCTAGGGGCCAGGATAAGAAATCTGCTCCGATTCACTCTCAGGAAACTTTGTTCCCTGAATGCTTCCCGTAGAGCTCTGGAGGACAGGAATGAAAATGGCGGCCTCCCAATCTCCGGCCAGAGGAGCCGAGAGCTCAGGTCCCCACTCCTCAGTGCGCCCTCTGAGAAAAGTGCTCAATCACTCCTGTCTCCCTGGTCTCTGGCTGCGCTCCGTGTTCACCCAGCCTGTGACCTCACTTTTCTCTCTCTGGCGCACAGCCCCATTTGGAGTCTCCAATCCCAGCAGATTCCTGTCACTCTGCTCTTCGGCAGAGGAAGGTGAGTCTCTCTGGATCTGCCACTTGTGGGATTCCTGCTCAAAGAGCAGTGGTCCGACTGTGCCACGGATCACAATTTAAGGTAACCCCGAGCTGAGAGCTCACTCCTCAGCTCCGTCTCTGTAGCCTGCTTCCCCACTGTGATACCTGCGAGCTCTGCTACACTCAGACACTCCCAATCCTTCTGTGACCTCCTGGGACCTGAGACCACACTGTCCCCATGAGGGCTCCACCCTCGCTTAACCTCTGGAGCCATGTCCCTCAGTGGAGCAGACTTTAAAAAGTTCGAATTTTGTGCTCCGTTGCTCCGCCACTTACTGGGAGCTGGCCCCACCCCCCCACCCCAGTGTCTATCTTCCTGTCGCTTCAGATTCACTTCTCTACATGTCCTATATTCCAGAAAGTGGTTGATTTTCTGTTTCTAGAATTGCTGCTCTTCTTCTCTTTGATCTCCATTGGCTTTGTTAAGTGTTCAGAATGGTTTGATAACTATCTAGCTGAACTACTGCGACCTGATTTCATCTCAGTCTGCTACTCCTCTGCCATTTTGACACCTCCCCCAAGTGAAGGTATCTTTTTTTTTTTAAGATTTTATTTATTTATTTGACAGAGATCACAAGTAGGCAGAGAGGCAGGCAGAGAGAGAGGGGGAAGCACCTGAGTAAAGGTATCTTAAGTGAAAGATAATCAATGTAGGGAAACCTGTGTCTCCCCGTTCAGATTTGTTTTGTCTTGTCATACTTTATATATCATTTAATGTACCATGATTTCATGTAAGAAATCTATTTCTTCTCAACCAACTACTCAAATTAACTAACACTCTCTACTGTCTTTGTAAAGCAAGCCAACTGATATCCAATGCATACTTAAGACTCTGGGTAGTAGGCTACTCTATTATGGTCCAGTTCACCATGGAGATGAATGTTTACCAGGAAAGATTTGTGTTTGTTATGATACCAGTTTACAGTGCTTGTGCATCATCTGGTCATTGTCAAATTAACTGTGGGAGAAGCAATGATTAAAAAAATGGGAAATAATTAGACAAAAATACAGATATAGTCCAGATCCAGAATGACTCCTATGTGTTCAAGTTTTCTTTGTACTTAAGATAAACAACAACAACAACAACAAGATAATCATTTATTCATGAAGCATATTAGGAGACTTTCATCAGTGTACTCTTTTTCAAAGGAAATATCTTGGGCTTGTATCACAAAATTGGTAAATAGATGCTCAGTCTCTGAGGAAGTCCCATTTTACTTTAAAGAATAAGGACTGAGAATATGAATGTGACATTAGGAACCGCCTCCCACAACACACACACAAAGGTAAAGTTGGATTCCTAGATTGGGGTACTCCTGTGTCCCAGAAAGGATCTAAACCACCAAAGCTTCACCTCAGCAGTGGACAAGTAACCATCAAAGTACCAGCATCCTCCTGTGACTCCATATGGCAACAACACAATGATGTTAGAATCAGACTTTGTAGTTCTCTATGTGGACAGATTCTGGGAAAATAATAGATTCTTTGGAAAGTAAACTCTTTTTTTCTTGGTTAATGCTAACTAAAGCCCTGATAAAGGAGAAATTGGCTGAACTGCTAATAAGAACATAGGATGTCTTAAGTAATCAATTTGAAAAATAGAAGAGATATGACTTTGTTTACATCCCTACCTATTGAAAAAGTCATAAACATTAAATCCCATCTTAGGTAATGTTGTTAGATTGAATATAAAATGATCTAGTTATCTTTCCAGGACAAGAAATAAATTTATTTTAAGTATAAAAAGCTACAGATTTAGAGAAACCATGATTTGTATACAAAAGGCATTATAATATCTGCATTTAATTTATGGTTATTCCCTTGCTTTTGGTTCATCCAATAATTTCACTTACAGGGACATATCCTAGAAAAATTCTTTATAGTTTTTGATATTAACTTCACTGTTTTGATATTGCAGTTGGACGAATATTTGCACTCCACTCTATCCAGGTTAGGCTTTTTTTGGTTTTGTTTTGTTCTGTTTTTTGCATCACAAAAATCATGTGAATTTGCCGTTAAAACAACTAAAGCCAAAGCAGGTGGTTATGCCCTTTCCTCACTCACGAAAGAGCAGGGCAGGTTTTGGCCTTGGACCAGAGCGTTACTTGTTCATGGCAGTGCAATGAGTACAGACAGTGGAAGAATATAAGAAGCTGCATCCTGAGGAGAAGCGAGTCAGACTATGTATACAGATTTTCAACCCCAAGGTGCCAGACCTAGAAGTGTAACTTAGGTATATGGCAGCCAGATGGAACTGAGGGAATGAGATGATGTCTAGGAGGTCTGCAATGGTGAAGGGAGAGAGAATGGAGAAAAATTCTCTGAGAAGCAGCAGTAGCTGCCATAGATCTTTATAAGACAACCAAGGCCTTCCACTGTTTAAGAGGGAGCTTTCACATGTTTTCCCACGGCCTGAAAAATACTGGGTGATTGATCAGCTAAAGACATATTTTTCAGTGTTCACTGGGTTTACATACACTCTTCTAACTTTGTGAAAACACCACTGGGTCTGAGTGAGGTGGGGATGGGTATTGTAACATGGTGTGGGTGGGTCCTTGGAGGGGGTTATGTTCAAATCACCATAAATGTTGTAAATCAGTTCCTGAACTCTAGAGAGGCAAGTCCAAAGAAGCATCTGACAGATTCTACCTCTGAGCAAACTGTCAACACTAAAACCATTTATCTTCACAGTCACAATTTTTTCACATTCAACTATTATTATTATATTAACAAGCCAATAATGAGTACATTAGAATATGTCAATGTGTGTCCATAAGACACTGCAGACTGTACCAAATGCTAGCTACTTATAATCATTTCTTGTGACTTAGACTGTACAGAGAGGAAAAGAAACACACATTAATTTATTTTAATGGTAATTTTTGGAAATAGAATGAAAAATGGGAAAAAGATGCATTTGGATTTCAGGTCCCAAAATAACAATAGTTTTTAAAGAAATGCCTCTGTAAATATTTTGTATTTAGCCCAATACTATGAAAACATTGAAACTTTTCATTCGTTGCTTAGTTTTATATATGAGTCTATTTATTTTAATTTTATTTGAAGTATAGTTGACACAAAATATTATATTAGCTTTAGGTATACAATGTAGTGATTTGGCAATTCTACACATTACTCAGCACTCACCATGATAAGTATAGTCACCATCTGTCCCCATACAATATTATTCAATATTATTGACTATATTTCCTATGCTGTACTTTCATCTCTGTGAGTTCTCTGTCTTATAACTGCAAGTTTGTACCTAGGATCACATTTTTTATTATGCATATTTACAAAAGGGAGTTATATCAATTTAACCAATAACAATTAAACGAGGGCGCATGTATCCAACACGGAGGTTAGAATAGAGTGTTAGCACCTGAGAGTCCCCTGCATGGTCTTTATGGATCTCCCTTTTCTTTCCTCAGTCTAAATGGACTCACAGTCCAAAAATTTATATTATTTTCTCTCACTTTATATTTTTACCCCATAATATCATATTTGGCTTTGTATCTTTTAGTGTGATACCCTACAGTGTGTCTTCTGTGACTCTTTTCTGGATCTCACAACTGCTGATGCATGCAGTTCTGGTTTTTTCCCCATTCTTTTCTGCTGTATAATATTCTAGGAACTCTTGATACAATGAATATTTGTTCATTGTTCTATAGAAAGTCATAACAGCTGATTCCATTTTTTTGCCTTTAAGAGCAATGCTGTTCAGAACATTCTTGCAAGCATGGCTTAGTGCCTATGTGCAAGTGTTATGGACTAATGAGTGAAATTCTGTTCCTCCAGTATGCGCTTATTTACTTTTATTGGATGATACCAAACTGTTTTCCAATTTATACTTCCACCAGCAGCACATGAATGTTGGAGGAGATCATCCCAGCAACATGACCACAGGTTGAACTGTGAGCTGCATTAGGGCAATCAGATGCTCCTCACCCCTCACCTCCCCACTCCTCATCTTTGGAATGTTATTCCACCTGCTGTTCCCACACTAGAAGCTGTTCTAAGGCTGTATAGCCTTGAGAGAGTAAGGCGTTGTTTGAGACCTTCTGGACAGGGCACATGACCAAACCCTGTTAAAGCCTATATATCAGCCTTAAGGTTCTGGCAGGCAGGTATGAAGATCTACCGGTCTTACGGCCACCCCAAAACAAGTCTTATAACTTCCTTGCTTATTAAACCTGCCCCCTAGCAGTCTGGATGGCCTACCTTCTTTGGTCTCTCTTTGCCCCCGGGATACAAGGGCCAGTTTGTGAGCCAACAAATTAGCATTTCTGTTGCTCCTTCCTCTTCATGAACACTTGGAATTTCCAAAGAGCCTTAGGAAGAACATTTCAGAGGCCAGCATGGAAATGGTTGCTGCAGCAGGAGATGAATAGGAGTTGATATACAGGAGTGGTACACAAGAAGTTATATAGTTTTTGTAGTTTTTGGTTTTTGTAGGTGTCCTTTGTCAAGTTAACTTCTGCTTAAATTTTTGTCAGCTTTATTGAAGTAAATAAACATAAAATAAACTTTACCAATTTTAGTGTGCAATTCATGCTTTTGACTAATGTGTATAATTGCATAATCTCCACCATCACATGAAATACACTTCCATCACCTCGATAAGTTCCCTCATGTTCCTTTGCAATCAGTCCCTCCTCATCCCACCCCCACTCCCATCACCTAGGTTTGGCAACTGCTGATCTGTATTCCATAGATAATGCTTTCCCTTTTATATCTAGTTCTCTAAAAATTCTTAGTAGGAAAAAATGTTGAATTCTATTAAATGTGTTTTATTGATGTGTTTAATGATCATGTGTTTTCCCTTCTATAGTCTCTTAATGTAGTGAATTTTATTGATATTTTTATTAATTTTAAAATAATTCCCGGGATAACATCAGTTTGGTAATGATTTATTTTTTCAATGGGAATGTATTCAGGTTGTTGGTAGTTTGTGAGTAATGCATCTGTATTCTTGAAATGTTTGTCCAACTTTCTAAACCATATTCTTTGAAAAGAAATCATTATATAGTTCATGAATAAGGAGTCGAGACAACCTCTTCTTCCTTGAGGGAGAAGTATTTACTTAAATTATTTGGAATTCTGCGTGGGAGACTTATTTCTTCATCCTTAATTATTTGTTTATTTAATCATTTATTTATACGATCTGGTCTCATGGATATTTATTTTATACTTTGGTTACAATTCAATACTATGTTATTTATTTTGTTACTCAAGTATACGCTTCTATGTTCCTTTGATATATCCAATCATTGTGCCGTTTGTTTTGTTTTGTTTTGTTTGTTTTTTCAAACAATTCCATTCTTTCTGTCATTGCAGGATGCTCAAGCTCGTTGTGTGTATTTTCAGCCCCAGTTCTAGAATCAATCAGCCATTTCTCCAAGGAGCCAGTCCTATAACTTTTTAGCACACTAATTAAAAATTTTTTACTACTGTTATTATGTCATCATTAAATGAATTGGAAGAAGTATTCCTTCTTTTTCTCTACTGGAAAATTTAGTTTGTTACTGGAATTTTTGTTATTTCATGTTTTCTGGAACTTCCTGTAAAGCCATCTGATTCTAATGTGTTTTTTGATGGGATAATATAAACTATTTATTCTATATTTTAATAGTTTTCTCTTTTTGTGATTGAACCAGTTTAAGTAGGTTACAATTTTCGAGAAAATTTTCTGATTTCATCAAATATTTTTAATTTACTAACAAAATTATTTATAACATTATTTTATTTCTTTAATCACTATGGTATCTGTAGTTAGGTCATCTCTTTTGCTCCTAATATTGTCTATTTTGCCTTTTCTATTTTGTTTTACTTATTGATATAACCAGAGATTGTGCAAGTTGTTAGTCTCTTCAAATGTTTTTTGAGGCTTTGTGGGCCTTCTTGTCTTTTGTTCCTATTTCATTCGTTCATGATCTCTATTATTTATTCCCTACTATTTGTGGGAATTTCGTATATTGTTCTTATTTTATTCTTAGGTTGGATGTCTGGCTAATTATATTTATTTATTTATTTTAAGATTTCATTCATTTATGAGAGAAAGAGGGAGAAGCAGGCTCGTGAGGCTCAGTCCCAGGACTCTGGGATCATGACCTGAGCCAAAGGCAGATGCTTAACCAGCTACGCCACCCAGGTGCTCCTGGCTAATTATTTTAAATGATCTTCTTTCTAATATATATACCGAAGGCTATAAAAATTGCTCTAAGTACCACTTTAGCTGTATCCTACAGTTCGATAAATATGGTTGATTTTGGTCACTTAGTTTTAAAATACTTTATAATTTTATTAAGATTTTTTTCTCTGACTCCAAGTTTATATAAAAAAGTACTTTTAAATTTCCAATTCATTTATTCTTTCTTTATTCAACTAGTATTTGCTACATAAAGATAAAGTACCAGGGACTTCTGAAAGATTTTATTTATTTATTTGACAGACAGAGATTACAAGTAGAGAGAGAGGCAGGCAGAGGGAGAGAGAGGAGAAAGCAAGCTCTCTGTTGAGCAGAGAGCCCGATGCAAGGCTCGATCCCAGGACTCTGGGATCATGACCTGAGCCGAAGGCAGAGGCTTTAACCCACTGAGCCACCCAGGCGCCCCGCCAGGGACTTCTGTAATGACTAGTGATACAACAAAAATAAGGCAGAATAAAAACTTCACGCTCCAGGAGGTTACAGTCTAGAGAGGGGAAACAGGTCATAAAATTAATACTTGATTTGTATTTCCCTGATGCCGAGTGATATGGAGCACTTTTTCATGTGTCTGTTGGCCATCTGGATGTCTTCTTTGCAGAAATGTCTGTTCATGTCCTCTGCCCATTTCTTGATTGGATTATTTGTTCTTTGGGTGTTGAGTTTGCTAAGTTCTTTATAGATTTTGGACACTAGCCCTTTATCTGATATGTCATTTGCAAATATCTTCTCCCATTCTGTCAGTTGTCTTTTTGGTTTTGTTCACTGTTTCCTTTGCTGTGCAAAAGCTTTTGATCTTGATAAAATCCCAATAGTTCATTTTTGCCCTTGCTTCCCTTGCCTTTGGTGATGTTCCTAACCACAATGAGATATCACCTCACACCAGTCAGAATGGCTAAAATTAACAAGTCAGGAAATGACAGATGCTGGCGAGGATGCAGAGAAAGGGGAACCCTCCTACACTGTTGGTGGGAATGCAAGCTGGTGCAACCACTCTGGAAAACAGCATGGAGGTTCCTCAAAATGTTGAAAATAGAACTACCCTATGACCCAGCAATTGCACTGCTGGGTATTTACCCTAAAGATACAAACGTAGGGATCTGAAGGGGCACGTGCACCCGAATGTTTATAGCAGCAATGTCTACAATAGCCAAACTATGGAAAGAACCTAGATGTCCATCAACAGACGAATGGATAAAGAAGATGTGGTATATATACACAATGGAATACTATGCAGCCATCAAAGAAATGAAATCTTGCCATTTGCGACGACGTGGATGGAACTAGAGGGTATCATGCTTAGCGAAATAAGTCAATCGGAGAAAGACAACTATCATATGATCTCCCTGATATGAGGGAGAGGAGATGCAACATGGGGGTTGAGGGGGTAGGAGAAGAATAAATGAAACAAGATGGGATTGGGAGGGAGAGAAACCATAAGTGACTCTTAATCTCACAAAACAAACTGAGGGTTGATGGGGGGAGGGGGGTTGGGAGAGGGGGGGTGGGGTTATGGATATTGGGGAGGGTATGTGCTATGGTGAGTGCTGTGAAGTGTGTAAACCTGGCGATTCGCAGACCTGTACCCCTGGGGATAAAAATATATGTTTATAAAATTAAAAAAAAAAAAAGTTACTCCCTAAGGAAAAAAAAATTAATACTTGAGATGGTGTGAAATGATTTAGAGAAAAATTAAGAAGAATAAAGAAGAGAAAAATTAAAAATTGGAGGGATAAGGGATGAATTATGCATAGGTGTTGAAGACCTCAGTAATAAAATAGTATTTGTAAAATGACCTAAAGGGGTTGAAGGAGTGAATGTTCTGATATCTACAGGAAGCATCCTGGCAGAAGAAATAGCAAGTGAAAAGTTTGGAAGTTAAAAGTGAGGCTTGGGGCACCTGGGTGGCTCAGTGGGTTAAGCCTCTGCCTTTGTCATGCCTCTGTCATGATCTCAGGGTCCTGGGATCGAATTCCGAATCGGGCTCTCTGCTCGGCAGAGAGCCTGCTTCCTCCTCTTCCTCTGCCTGCCTCTCTGCCTACTTTTGATCTCTCTCTCTCTCTGTGTCAAATTAAAATAAAGTGAGGCTTAATATATCAATAGAACAATGGATATCAGTGTACCTGGGGCACACTGAGTAAGGGAGAGAGAAGCAAATGAGATTGGAGAGGCAAAATCGGCTAGAGGTGTATGTGTGTTGTCTCTGTGGGCTACTATAATGACTATGGATTTGAGCTTTCACTTGTAGCATGACATGAAGCCACTGGAGAAATCTGAAGAGAGATATGACTCATCCACGTTAGGTTTACCCATGATCGCTCTGGTTGTGAAGTTGAGAATAATCAATATGGATGAAAGGGAAGCAAGAAGAAAAAAAAATGCATTGCCATTTACTTTGTCTTAGAATATGGTAGATTTTCATAATGTTCCTCAAGTTCTTCCAGAAAACATATATTCTTCATTCATTGCGTGCAATATTACATATACTTTTCAAACTTTTCATTGTGATGTTCAAATGTTCTACATTCTTGTAAGTTCTCATCTGTTTGATCCATTAGTTGCTACAGATATTTGCTAAACTCTCCCAATATGATAGTTTTCATAACTTATCATTCAATTTTGTCAGTTGGTGCTTTGCACCATTTGAAGCTATACTGTTAAGCCTATATGAGTAAAGAATCATTATTATCTTCTGGAAAACTGAAACTTTTGATCACTATGCAGGATTCTTTTTATCTTCAATAATTCATTGGTCTTAAAATCTGCTTGTTTGTTACAAATATATTGACACTACCTCTGTTTTGGTTAGTATTTTCCTGGTGTATCCTTCTATCATTTGATTTTTAATCTTTCTGTATTTTGATAATTGAGATAGGTCTCCTGTAAACAACATATGGTTGGATTTTATTTCATTTTGTATATAGTCTGGGAAATTATTGTCTTTCAGGTTGAGTTTAGTCTATTTACATTGTTATAGGATTACTGAGAGACTAGAATTAATTTCTCATATCTTCAGGATTCATTTTGTACTATTTATCCCTTTTGTCGACATTGCTAGTTTTTCTTCTTGTTTATTATAGTTTTCCATTATATTTATGTGTAATATTCTCTATGTCTGTTTCTTTTTATGTTTTTCCTAGCTATTTAATCAATCAATTGATTGATTGATTAATTTATCTTTTTTTTTTTACTTTTTTTAGAGTAAGAGAGAGAGCACATGTGAGAGTACTGGGGGGGGTTTAAAGGGGTGGAGCCTATGGCAGAGGGAGTAGAGAGAGACTCTTAAACAGGCTCCACACCTAGCACAGAGCCTGACACAGGGCTTGATCTCAAGACGCCGAGATCATGACCTGAGCCAAAATCAGGAGTCAGAGTCTTAACCAACTGAGACACCCAGGCACCCCCGACACCCTGCTAAATATATGCATACTTTATTTAATCTCTTTAACATTTTCCAATGCTCTGTCTCCCTGAACTTCTTTTCAGAGCGTTCTTTTGGATACATCTTTCATTTATTTCTTCTCTCTAGTTATTTTACTATTTAAACCATTCTCAAAATTTTAACTTTAATTATTATGGTTTTCCTTTCTACAAATTATTTAGATCTAATTTCAGATCTGCATTTTTATTTTTTATTGTTTCTTATTTCTTGTTTAAAATTTCAGACCTCTATTTCTTGTTTTGAAATACATAACCACGGTTATTTTGTATTCTGGTTCTAATGATTCCAACACTGGAATTCTTTGCACAGCAGATTCTGCCTCTTAGTTTTGGTAACTAGATTCTTATGGCTTTGATATTTTTTTTTCTGTGATCTCATGTTCCTTAGATTGTTTCTGTGGGAGTGATTTGAGGACTGGGTTATAGTTGTTTCACTCAAGAACGATTTGTTTAATTCTGTCAGTCATCTAGGGGTCCAGAAAACTTATTTTAAACACTCCTCTCAACGTTTCTGGTTATGTGAATTTGGGCTACAAATGTATGAAGACTGCTTGTATTTAAATATTGTTAGGGGATATTATATTCCCTTACATACAAGGTGAATGCTAAGACAGGCATGTTTTCTTATTGCCCCATTGGTGTGCCAGGTGTATTTCTCATTTCCATTATATGGAAGGTCTATCCCTTCTAGATCCTAGCTTCAACCTGGGAGTTGTATTAGACTTGGGCAAGCCCTAGCCTCATGCTTCTGTTCCTGTGCCTTTCATAGCAGTGGAGAATGCTCTGCTCAAGGTCACCAAGGTTTATAGATGCCCTGAGGATAAAACTTACCTTTATTCCTTTTTTACATTCTGGGATTTTTGTTTTCCTTTTATTTTTTGTAATTTGTCCATTCTTTGTTTCTTATCAGGTCAGCAGTAACATTTCAAAACAGGTTTACATTTTATGTAATTTTTTATTATTTTCCTTAGAAGGGATGTTCAATGTCTAGTCTCTGCTATACTGCTTGAAATAAAAGCCACTTCACACACTCTCTCCTTCCCTTCATATATAATATTTTCCTATTTTGTGTGTTTGGCCTATGTGAATATGAAGTATATTGTTTCACCTTGACCTTTTCCCAAAAGATTATGTGCTGTGAAGAAAGAGGTAACTATAATAATGAGTTAATCTTGATAATTTGATAATTATTGGTAAAAATTGGAGAAAACAATATTTTAGTATGTCTCAGGAAAATATCCAATTATATTATCACTCAAGTCTACTAGAAATCAACTAAATATAAACCATAGTTATTAGTATATAATATGGACAACCATTTTCCAAATTGGTAGTCTGAAATCTAGAAGTAAAAACTGCTTGATTCAATCTCTATTTTAATGATGTGTTTCTTCACACATTCTCTAGCAGTACTAGGAAATTGGACAGGTGCTATGACAGAGAGATGAATAAAACACAGTCTCTGAACTTCTCTCTCATTTCTCCTAATTACTGATCTCCATTCTGGCAGCCATGGAATGGATACCTAAAAGCTTATGGAATTTGATCATAAATAATCAGAATCTTTTATAAAATACTAATAATGTAAGCTCTTCCACAAAAGAAATGTATTTGCTATTGAGAGCTTGGCTCAAAACAAGGCATTATCTCTATATTCAAGGAGCTCACTGGGTGGTATTTTAACCTGACCAACAAAAACATAAATTATTTTGGTACAATTAATAGAGATTTATAGAAAGCATTATGAGACCACACAGAAACGACCTTTGATCCAGTATCATTGGGGTTGAGGTGTTGAACTATAATGGATTTCGTAATAAAATGGGAGATTAGGTAGGGGAGAAATAGCTGATGCTCACCAAACAATCCCATCTATATTTTACAGCTTGTTTTGCAGTTAGGTTTGGCCAAGTAATGAGTTCTGGCCAATGGATAACAAGCGAAAGTAGCATAAGTCACTTAGCTATGGCAGTCGAGAGTGGGAGTGCATCATCCATTCTACTCTGCCCTCTGACATGACTCGGGAAACTGTGTGTTCTAGATGGTATGGCAACAAAATAGATTATTGACCAGTCTTCATTAGACTTTGCAAAAGTCAGAAAACACATCGATTATGTTTAGTTATGAGATGATCCAACTATAGCTTCAGGCAGTGTTAATTACCAAAATTAATATAGTAAAGTCTTAGTTCGAGCTCGCCCAAAACAGACCCCAACAGGGGGATTTGAAAACAAGTTGTTTATTTGAGCACTGACACCAGTACACACCAGTGAGTAAGTAAGACGGTGAAGAGATGATGGTGAATAAAAAGATTTTTTTCATGTAGTTGCTGTGGGCAACTTGAGCTTGATCATACTGGGGAATTCTGAGGGACAGTGTAGAATATACACTTCAGAGTTATCTTTAGTGATTCTTATGAGATGAAGGAGTGGGAGTTTTTATACACCAGCTCCTGTTGGTCATCGGTGGAGGGTTTTTCCTGGGAAGTGTTGATTCTCTAGCACTTTTTGCCTGTCTGTCATACAGGTGAGAAAATGGGCCTTTGTGGCCAGAGGATATTATCAATCCAAGAAATGCAGGTGGGCACAGCATGGTTTCACTTGTATAAAGGCACAATACAGCATGACATACCCTGCAACTATAAATTGTTGATGGCTGTTGAAGTGTAATGTGAAAGGCTGGATGGCAAAAGATAGGGCTGAAGAGATAATATGGCATCTAGCTAAGAGGGCTCTTGTTGGCCATATTAGGAAACTTTATGTTTTGTATGGTCAGTGGCAGGAAGCTGCAGATGGATTATTAAGTACAAGAGTGATGGGGTCAGATTTGTACTCTAGACTAGTCACTCTAGAGGTTATTTGGAGGATGGAATTGAAGTGGACCAATTCAGTGATTGTTAGAGCTCTCCAGTGATGAGACCACAGGACTTGAAACTATGAGAGTGAAAATAGAGACAATCCTGAAAAAAGCTAATATGTAGAAGACAGTATATACTACATATATTATTAGTTTTTCTTTAAGATTTTATTTATCTCTTTGAGAGAGAATGGAAGCATAAGGGGGTGGGGGGGCAGAAGGAGAAGCAGACTCCCTGCTGGACCTGGGTCTTGATTTCAGGACCCCTGGGATCATAACCTGAGCCAAATGCAGATGCTTAACTGACTAAGCCACTCAAGCGCCCCTAGTTTTTTACATAATAAGTCACATAATACAACAACCATATCAATAGTAATTATTATTATACCCATTTTGGGGAAACTATGGCCAAGAAAGTTTAAGAACATACTTTGCTGAAAATCAGAGTTAAGAGGTAGATGAGCTTGGACACAAATCCAGGATATGTTGCTTCAGAACCTACAGTCTTTTTTGTTTTTGTTTTAAAGATTATTTATTTATTTATTTGACAGAGAGAGACACAGCGAGAGAGGTAACACAGCAGAGGGAGAAGGAAAGGGAGAAGCAGACTTCCAGCTGAGTGGGGAGCCCAATCAGAGCCTACAGTCTTAACAAGTCCAATACAAGCTGTTGGTCAAAAAGAATGGATTCGTTAACATGATTTGGCAAAATGAACAAACTGGCGATTTCTAAGGGAGAGGAAAGTGTGAAGAATGACTCCAACATTTTTACCATGGCTAAAAGGTAAGATACACGTTTATAAGCAATTTTTTTTTATAAGCAATTTTTTTAAAAGAAGAGAAAATTATTTTATTGCATAAAATGCTATAATATTAAAAATATATAAAATATGCATATTATATATGTAATGCATTTATTTTATGCATAAAATGCTACTAAGAAACATTTATTTTAACAACAGCAAAACAAAAAGTGTTCAAAGTTTATTTTAGCCCTACAGTTAAATAAATGAACCCTGAATTGCACTAATTTCTTCCAAGAAACCAGTACACATATTTGTGGCCAAAGAGCTAAAATATGAAATAGCTCAATGGCAGAGAGTATAGTATTTTGTTTACTGGCAATTTGGCAGAAAGAGTCTGCTGGCCTAGGAATAAATGGCCCTTTGGGCAGGAGGGCCTGATTTTTGTCATGATATGAAAAGCAAACCTAACCATGGATGATTAGTAGCCTTATTTATGGTGGTCATTTTACATAGATTTTAATTTTTAAACATTTCTCTTAGAGACAAAGTTGTGCTCTGCTTCAAGTATTCGTTCTCTAACAATGGCTGAAATTATGTGGAAAATGAGCTCGAATGTTACTTTTGGTAGTACTGACAGCCAAATAATCACCATGAGTGTTGTTGTGGTTCTATTGTATACCCTGAGGGTGATCATAATTAACTCTTCATTTGAAAGTACATTTCCCAACATCAAAGCTTTAGAAATATATTTCACATGCCAGGTGAGTGCTGTAGGTGAAATGTGTTAATATTGTTAGAAGCTGTGGAAGAGGATGCTTAGAATTGACAATATTATTGTTGAGATGATCTGAGTATCATGATTTTTTTTAAATTGTGATTTAAAAACACATAACATGAAATTTGCCATCTTAACCATTCTTTGAGTAGAGTTTAGTGGCATGAAGTATATCCACCTTGTTGGGAAACAGATCTCTAGAACTTTTTCATCTTGCAACCCAAAACTCTGTACCATTAAACAATAATTCCCCTTGTCCACCTTCCTCCAGTCCCTGGTGACCACCCCTTTACTTTCTGTTTCCCTGAATTTGACTGTTTTAGATACTTCATATAGGTGAAATCACACAGTATTTATGATTTTGTAACTGGATTAATTCCCTTAGTTTTATGTCCTCAAACTTCATCCATGGTGTAACATGTGACAAGATTTTCTTCCTTTTTAAGACTGAGTAATACTTCACTCTATGTGTATACTGCATTTTATTTAGTTTTCACTTGTCCAGGACCCTTAGGTTGCTTCCACCTCTCAGCGCTTCGAATAATGCTGCAATGGGCATGCAGATGCAAATGTCTTTTGATATCCCGCTATCAGTTTTTTGGATATGGGATTGTTAGATTGTGGTAGAGTTCTATTGTTAATGTTTTGAGGAGACTTCGTGCTATGTTTCATAGCAGTTGCACCATTTTACATTCTCACAACAGTGCACAAGGCTTCCAATGTCTCCACACGCTTGCCCACTCTTATTACTTTCTTTTCTTTTTTTTTTGGATAGTATGGATGTGAGGTGATAGATCATTGTGGTTTTAAACTGCATTTCTTTGATGGTGAGTGATGTTCAACACATTTTCATATGTTTGTTGGCCATTTATATATCATCTTTGGAAAAATGTCTATTAAGGTCCTTTGTCATTTATTAATTGGGTTATTTTACTTTTTGTTGTCAAGTTGAAGGAGTTTTAAAAAAATGTATATTCTAGCTAACAATCCTGTATCAAATATATGGTTTGTAATTATTTTCTCCCATTTTGGTAGGTTCCCTACTTATTTAGTTGAGTGTTTTCTTTGATATACAAATGTTTTCAATTTGATGTAGCCCATTTGTCTAATTTTTTGCTTTTGTTTAGTCTTTTGGTGTCATATCCAAGAAATCATTGCAAGCGTGATGGCAGGAAGCTTTTCTCCTACTTTTTCCTTCTAGGAGTTTTATAGGTCTAAGTCTAACATTTAGGTCTTTAATCTATTTTTTAAAACAATTTATTTATTTATTTGAGAGACAGAGACAGAGACAGGGAGAGAGAGCACAAGCAGCGGGGAGGGGCAGAAGGAGAGGGAGGGGAAAAGAATCCCAAGCAGACTCCCCAGTGAACGCAGAGCCTGACATGAGGCTCTATCTCAAGACCCTGAGTTCATTATCTGAGCCGAAATCAAGAGTCAGATGCTTAACTGACTGAGCCACCCAGGCACCCCTTTTTAATCCACTTTGATTCAATTTTTATATAGGGTGTAAGATAAGGGTCCATTTTCCTTTTTGTCTCATATGCATATCCAGTTTTTCTAGCACCATTTGTTGAAGGGAGTGTCTTTTCCCTATTGTGTGGTCTTGGCACTCTTGCTGAAGATCAGATGGCCATATATGTGAGGATCTCTTTCTGGGATCCCTGTTCTATTCCATTGGTGTATTTGTCTGCCTTTTTTTGCCAGCACTACACTGTTTTTTTTTTTTTTAATTTAAATTAAATTAGTTAACATATAATGTATTATTGGTTTCAGGGGTACAGGTCTGTAATTCATCAGTCTTATATAATACTCAGTGCTCATTACACCACATAACCTCCCCAATGTCCGTCATCCAGTTACCCCATCCCTCCAGCAACCCTCAGTTTGTTTCCTGAGATTAAGAGTCTCTTATGGTTTGTCTCCCTCTCTGGTTTTGTCTTGTTTCATTTTTCCCCTCCCTTCCCCTATGATCCTCTGCCTTGTTTCTTAAATTCCACATATCAGTGAGATCATATGATAATTGTCTTTCTCTGACTGACTTACTGTGCTTGGCATGATACCTTCTGGTTCCATCCACATCATTGCAAATGACAAGATTTCATTTCTGATGGCTGAGTAATATTCCATTATATATACACATACCACACGTTCTTTATCCATTCATCTGTTGATGGACATCTGGGCTCTTTTCATAGCTTGTTTATTGTGGACATTGCTGCTGTAAACATTAGGGTGCATGTGCCCCTTTGGATCACTACATTGTACCTTTGTGGGAAATACCCAGTAGTGCAGTTGCTTGGTCATAGGGTAGTTCTATTTTCAACTTTTTGAGGAACTTCCATACTGTTTTCCAGAGTGTCTGCACCAGCTTGCATTCCCACCAACAGTGTAGGAGGGTTCACCTTCCTCCGTATCCTCACCAACATCTGTCATTTCCTGACTTGTGAGTTTTAGCTATTCTGACTTGTGTGAGGTGGTATCTCATTGAGGTTTTGATTTTTATTTCCCTGATGCCGAATGATGTTGAGCATTTTTTCATGTGTCTGTTGGCTATTTGGATGTCTTTTTAGGAGAAATGTCTTTCATGTCTTCTACCCATTTCTTGATTGGATTATTATTCTTTGGGTGTTGAGTTTGGTAAGTTCTTTGTAGATTTTGGATACTAGCCCTTTATTTGATATGTCATTTGCAAATATCTTCTCCCATTCTGTCAGTTGTCTTTTGGTTTTGTTGACTGTTTCCTTTGCTGTGCAAAAGTTTTGATCTTGGTGAAGAACCAGTAGTTCATTTTTGCCTTTGTTTCCCTTGCCTTTGGAGACATGTCTAGCAAGAAGTCACTATGGCCAAGGTCAGAGGTTCCTGCCTGTGTTCTCCTCTAGGATTTTGATGGGTTCCTGTCTCACGTTTAGGTCTTTCATCCATTTTGAGTCTATTTTTGTGTATGGTGTAAGGAAATGGTCCACCTGTATTCTTCTGCTTGTGGCTGTCCAATTTTCCCAACACCATTTGTTAAAGAGACTGTCTTTTTTCCATTGGGCATTCTTTCCTTTTTTGAAGATAAGTTGGCCATATTGTTGAGAGTACATTTCTGACTTCTCTATTTTGTTCCATTGAACTATGTGTCTGTTTTTGTGCCAGTACCATGCTTTCCTGATGATTATAGCTTTGTAATAGAGCTTGAAGTCTGGCATTGTGATGCCACCAGTTGTGATTTTCTTTTTCAACATTCCTTTGGCTATTGAGAGTCTTTTCTGGTTCCATACAAATTTTAGGATTATTTATTCCAGTTCTGTGAAAAAAGTTGATGGTATTTTGATAGAGATTGCATTGAATGTATAGATTGCTCTAAATAGCATAGACATTTTCACAATATTTGTTCCTCCAATCCATGAGCATGCAATTTTTTTCCATTTCTTTGTGTCTTCCTCAATTTCTTTCATGAGTGTTCTACAGTTTTCTGAGTACAGATCCTTTGCCTCTTTGGTTAGTTTTATTCCTAGACCAAACCGTTTTTTTTTGTTTGTTTGTTTGTTTGTTTTTTATTGTAGCTTTGTAATATGTTTTGAAATCAGGAAGTATAATGCTTCTTTTTTCTTCTTTCTTAAGATAGTTTTGAAGGCCTAGGGTCTTTGAGATCCCATATGAATTTTAGGATTTTTTTCTGTATCTGCAAAAAATGCTGTTGAAATTTTGGTAGAGATTGCATTGAATCTGTGAATCACATTGGATAATATGGACATCTTAACAATATTGAATCTTCTAATCCATAAACCCAGGATGTCTTTCTATTTAATTTGTGTCTTCTTTCATTCCTTTTAGCAGTGTTTCATAGTTTTTAGTGTGCAAGCCTTTCATCTCCTTGGTTAGGTTTATTCCTAAGTGTTTCATTCTTTTACATGCTATTGTAAATTAAATTTTTTTTTTAATTTCCTTTTCAAATTGTTCTTTGTTCACGTATAAAAATGCATCTCATCTCTGTGTGTTGGTTTTGTATCCTGCAACATTGCTGAATTTTTTTTATTAGTTCTAACAGATTTTTTTGGTGGAATCTTTAGGGTTTTCATAGAATCATAGCATTTTCATATCATCTGTGAAAAATAGATATAATAGTTTTGAAATCCTGTCAGGGGGCCTGACACCACACATTAGCTATAAAATTGTACCTTAATCAATTGACAACGAAATTTTTTCTATTTCTCTGTCAAGGGAAAGAAGTACATTGAGCTTTAATTTCAATGAGTCAGAAGAAGTGACATCAGACTATATCCAAATAGAAATGAAGTGTCAGTTTTATGCACTGATTCTAATTACATTTCTATTTACTGATGCTTTTATATCAGTAAATAGAAGTAAAATTTAAGTTCTGTATCCTCCAAAGATTATTTTTTATAGCACTGTACATAGATAAGTATGTAGTATGGAGGAAAATGTCATCACTGTCTCAGAAAGGTATTTTTTTAAAAGACTTTACAAATGAGATTAATAGTCAACCAAAAGCAGTATCATCTCATGCTTGGGAAAAAAGTTTGTCACTACTATTAGTTGTCACTACTATTCCTTTCATCCCCACAATACTGTCACAGAAATGGCTATTGTCATTTACTTTCCCCACATTAATTTAAAATATTTATTAAATTTTAATTATTCATTTAAAATTATTTTATATTTCCTAGTCTTTTCTACTTATAAAACAATTAAAAATACTCCTAGCTTGTGAATCGTTTTTTTATTTTATATTTTCCAGTGTTCCAGAATTCGTTGTTTATATACCATACCCAGTGCTCCATGCAATACAGGCCCTCCATAATACCCCACCAGGCCTAGCTTGTGAATGTTTTTTAAACTCCCACTAATAGGAAATTGAGTCACTGGTTTCATGTGAGTTTTAGGAAACCATTATAATCTATCCTATTATGCAGAAAATAATCTACTGATCATAGAAATAAGTACATAAGTAACCTTTTGCAGATTATAAACCAACCATCCTTTGAATTCCACAAGCACCCAAGAAAGAAACACTTGCTTGAAAAGCACAGCAGAGAAATAGGCAGCAGGTGTCATCCTCTTGGGATTCACTTGGAGTAAAACAATCTCTGGTTCCATCAAGGTGGTAAGAGGGTGTTCATTTTTTTGGCTGTTATTGTTCTGTTCCCTAAAAATGCAGAGTTACATTTATAGTTTGTTTATAAATGAATAGAAAATATCGCTACATTTCCAAACTGACACATTTTTGATACCTCTCAGTCTTTCAAACTTGCTAAAATTGTTGATTATTTCCTTACTGGCTGACTGAACACTTGTGAAATTTTACTTTTTTTTTTTTTTTTTCAGTCATGGAAGGTATTTTATTTTGGAAACTCATAACAAAAATAAGATGATATTCACTGAACTATACAATTTACATTCAAAACGACCATTTTAAACTATGACTCTTCCACTACCTACCTGTAAGATCTTGAGTCAGGGAGTTACCCTCACATGTTGTTTCTTATCTGCAAAATCGGGTCTGATTATTAAATGCACATGGTCCAAGGTATAATTGCTGAATGTATATTAGCTGCTCTTTCATGCTAAAATACCTTAGATGGGACGCCTGGGTGGCTCAGTTGGTTGAGCATCTGCCTTCGGCTTGGGTTCTGATCCTAGCGTCCTGGCATCGAGTCCCACATCGAGTTCCTTGCTCAGTGGGGAGCCTGCTTCTCACTCTGCCTGTTCTGCCTGCAGCTCTCTGTGCTTCTGCTCTCTCTGACAAATAAATAAATAAATAATCTTTTAAAAAATACCTTGGAAATAGGAGTGATTGTGTAGCTCAGTTGGTTAAATGTCTGCCTTGGGCTCAGGTCATGGTTCTGGGTTCCCTGCTCAATGGGGAGCCAGCTTCTCCCTCTCCCTCCTTCTCCCCCCAGCCCTCTGCTGGTGCAAGCTCTCGCGCGCGCTCTCTCTCTCAGATAAATAAATAAAATCCTTTAAAAACATGAAATAAAATACCTTAGAAACATCAAGATAGAGTAAGTGAATTTGAAGAGTTCATTGATAATCACCTATGCCAATCCTACATTTAACTGGTGAGGAAATTGAGTGAATTGCTGGTGATTACAAAATTAGTTAGTAGCAGAACTAAGGTTTGGATCTAGATTTCTTAATTGATGCTCTAATTTTCATGAACATTTCTTAATTCTAGTTCTTATAAAGAATGTTTCTTAGTTTAAAAAAGGAAAGGAAACAGTTAAAAGCAGTTGCTGACTACTCATGGCAATTTCCAGTTGTAATAGCACTTTCATGAATAAAGAATCCAATAAATAAATATTATAGTAACTCCGGATGTTCAATGTAGAACAAGATAAAGTGGCCAGATGGTTCATTTCAATGTAAAAATATTTTTCTTGACTATTTTAAGACTCTTCAAAAATCTAAAAGAAAGCACTTTCTTCTCTGAGTTAGGAGGAGAAAAACCAGAACAGCAAAAGTGCAACTGTTGAGAGTAGCAAGGATTGGGTTGGGATAAGGTTGAACTCACTACCTCACAAAATTTTATCTTGTAATGAAGAGGGGATGGATCCATTCTGGTTTTTCTATGGAGGGAGTATACTCCAGCAGAATAAAAAGAGAGAATTTCTAATTATTTTGAAAAGTAATGCTTTCCGTTTTGCTATCACAAGTATATAATGCTATGTTGATTAAAAATGCAATATTAAACTAGCTGTCAGTTATAATACTGAGCATATTACATGCTGAGTTAATTTACCTTTAGAGTTATCCTAAAATGTATGTACCATCTCCACTTTTGGTTGAAGAAATTGAAAAAAAAAAAAGAAATTGAGACTCAATGTAGTTGTTTATTGAAATGAGAGAATCACAGTTTTATTCTGGGTTTCTTTAAAAAATATATTGGGTTCTAATTTTGTGAAGTTGCTATGCCTTATTTAGGTCACAGAATAGTCCAGAAGAAGCCCCACATTCACTGCTACCAGCTGGGCAATGGACAAGAGCAAAACTAGGGCTGAAGTTCAATCAGTTAAGAACTGATTCAGCTAAAATGATTGTTAACATTTGGCAATATTCCTGCACACTTGGTGATGGCTGTTGCCACAAACTTCCATGTGGATCTCCCACCTGCTTCCTACCAGCCTGCTTGACACCTCTTCCCCTGGGAATTTTTAGATTTCCCCACAGTCCAGTAGGCAGGAAGCATAGGTGATGCAGCAGAAGGTTACTCTACCCTGCCCAGGGCTTTGCCCAGCAGCAGAGTGAAGGATAGTGAACTACCCACCTCCTTCTTTGTCATCCCATTGGCCAAAACCCACCTGGAAGCCAGAGAACAAGGGAGTCTAGGATATGCAGTCTGTTGAGGCCAGCCGCCTGGGGCTCAGAACCAAGCAGGGTACAGGTTAGAATGGATCTGGTGGGGCCAGTGGAATCTAAGCAGCATGGCAGTAGGATGGAACATCATAACAGAAATTAAAATGAGCTCTAAAGCAGTAAATGAATCTGTAGTTCTGGCACAGCTGAGTTTATGACACTATGTTCATGTCTGATAAAGGAACCCTAAATTAAGAGGAAGAAAGAAGAAGATTTGGGTTTCAACTCTTTCCAGGGATAGTAGGTTTATGCTGCTCTTGTTTCCTCTTCTGATCTAGAGGTTTCTGAAATACCCCTGGAGGGGTTATAGGGCTTATAGATTCTAGAGGAAGCTATGTAGATGCAGGGCCCTGAATTTACCCATCGTCCTCCAGCTGTTGGAAAATGTCAACTCTTACCTCAAATTTACTAATAGTCACCTTGTTGACGTGGGAATATCTGCTGAAGAGACGCATTTATGATAATAGTCTTTGGAGTTAGACTGTGGGGTTACTGGCTTTTCAGAACCCTGGAAGGCTGAGACATGGATATTTTCTTAAAGAGACATATTTAGGGGAAAAAAAAGGAAAACTATTTAGGAAGACCTTACTTTCTCTTGACAAATACGTAATGTGAATATGCTCTTATTCAGTTTTGTTCAAGAGACAAAATATCTAGTATTTATAAACATCTCTAAATAGAAACATAGATTTTCATGTTAAGTCTTCTAAGAGTAGTTTGTAAGTGGGATTACAGAAGAACAATGATATAAAAGCCTGAGTATAAAACAGTGGGTGTTTGAATGTTTTGCAATTCTGACAGAAATTTACTTATATTAGAATATCACAGGAAGTTGTGTATGATGAAGGCACCCAGAGTCTAGTGAGAAGTCGTGTAGCTGTGTGATACCCCCCAAAAGAACTGTATTATCATGGTACTTCCATTAAGCTCTATATAGTTGGTTAATAAATCTGGAAATTACATTATTTCCATGTATTAGTTTTCTGGGGATGCTATAACAAAATTCTACAAACTGGGTGGCTGAAACAACTATATATTTTCACAGTTCTAGATGATAGAACCATTTAAGGTGTAGGTGGGTTTGGTTTCCTCTGAGGCTTCTATCCTTGGCTTGCAGATGGCCGCCTTCTTGCTGTGCCCTCTTATGGTCGTCCTTCTGTCTATGTTGTTTGTTTCCTAATTTCCTTTTCTTTTAGTGATGTCAATTATATTGAATTATGACTCACCATAATGACCACACTTTAACTTAATGATCGCTTAAATCCCTATCTCCAAATAAAGTCTCCAAATACAGTCATGTTCTGAGTTACTGGGGTTAGGGCCTCAACATATGAATTTGGGAGGGACTCAATTCAGTCCTCAACACTCTATGAGATCTCTTTACACTGATCCATAACCCTTTCTATGTGCTGTACTTAACTATGCGCTGCATGCAATATTTATTGACACATTTTAGTTGGATGTCTATGCAATATCCATTATCTCCTCCCCTTCTTCAAATTACCAAGATATTTCCTTAGATATCCATCTGTTAATGATGTTCAGTCAATATATTCCATTCTCTTTATTTTTTTTAAGTGTATTTATTTGAGAGAGAGAGAAAGAGAGAATGAGAGCATGAGGGGGAGGAGCAGAGGGACAAGCATACTCTATGCTGAGCAGGGAGCCTGATCTGGGGTTCCATCCCAGGACCCTGAGATCATGACCTGAACTGAAACAGAGTCAGACACTTAACTAACTGAGCCACCCAGACACGCCCTCCCCCATTCTCTTTAGATCAGTTGCTGTACTCCATTCTCTTCGGCCAGTCCCCGGTGCAGTGCTGGACACATGATCTATGCCAGCCCAGTTACCATAAACCTATAGGTTTCTTTCTTTTACTGTGGCAGGTATTTTTTCTTCTGAATATGGACAAGAAAGCATGTAATCTTTGGAGTTGTTGGCAGCCATCCTTGTGACCGTGGAGGGGAGCCAGGTCTAAGATGATGCTGTAGAAGGAGAGAGATGAAAAGAATCAAGACTCTGTAGATCCCATTGATCTTTTTAATCAAACCATCCTTGAAATTAACCCCACATCTGGACTTTCTTGCTATGTAACCAATAACTTACCTTTATTGTGTGGGCCATATTCAGCTTGTTTTTTTTTTGCAGCTGAGTGCATTCAGATACTTTGTGTTTTTCCATCTTTCAGAGACAACCTTCCATCAAATCAATAAATATTTATTGTTCATCTACTATGTATGTGCCAGTCACTCTACTAGCTGCAAGAGACTATTATACACATAAGATAACCCTTGCTTTCTTAGCTTGCAGTCTACTACAGGAGATAGACTTCCATTAAATAATCACACAAATAAATGTAAAATTGCAACCTTTCTTGGGCACAAAAAAAGAAGTTCCACCCAAGGTTATAAAAGACTATAAAAGGAGGAGCTCACTTAGTACTTATTCCAGTTAAGGTTTCCCTAAGGAGGGAACATTTACCCCATAATTTGGAAGAAAAGTACCAGTTAATTAGGTGACAGAAAGGAACAACATGGATGAAGTCTATGAATAGGAGGAAGATGGTACAGCAATTTAAGGAACTAATGAATGCCAGGGTGGGTGGCTCATGTAGGGAGGGTATGGCATGATATTCTTTAAAACAATACTTGTTGCAGAATCTGAGATCTGGGGCTTCTCTCATGCTATCTTTTTGCTTGAAAGAAGGTTATGATTGCCACATTATTGAAATTTTCATTAAATAAGTCCCAATTGCCAGAAAAAAATTAGGTGTCAATAGTTCATGGTGTTCCTTACCTCAAAGGTGAGACAACAGATACTCCTTGTAAATTTTATGCTGAAAACAACTTGGACATTTCTTTCTCCACTTTACCTGAAAATCTGGCATAGTCAATATATGCAAGGATTAGTATAGAGTTTCTGTGTGTACATAGACATTTGTGCATACATGTGTATATGTGTTCATAGACGTGTTTGTGTTTATTTTTGAATGTGTGTGCATGTGTGTATTTATGAATGCCTGTGTTTCTCTATGCTTATTTATGAGTGTATGCATATGTATTGGATATGTGTATATATTATGAATGCGTGTGTATGTGCATGTGTAACAAAGGCACTAGATAGAGGCTTGGCTCTGTCCCTGCTATGAGCCCTGGCCCAGGCAAAGATATATAGTTATTTTCAGAATCTTATTATAAAGGGATTTTCTTGTAAGATTGTCAAAAGGTTATATTAGGACAAATGGAACATTTACCAGATTCTTCAAAATTTATTCCAAATATCATCATCAGTCCTTTCTGGCTCCTTCTCTCTGGACTCCCACAAGAACATTTTAAGCCTGTCGATCTTTCTGCCAAGAGTCAAGTCCCAAGGGCAGAGAGAAGTCTTGGTTGAACAGAAAACAAACTCTGGACTGACGCTTTGAGGACAGATCCTTAATTTCTTAATTTCTTCTCTCCAAGAAATCCATTTATGAGCAGTATCTTTCTTATAGAAAATGTCTGCAGTATTTGCCTTCAGGTTCCTTATGCAGTAAGATATGAGGAGCATGGTCTAATGGATATAATGGGAGATTCAGCAGAAAGAACTACTTGAGAGGACAATAGTAGGCAACACCTTTACAGATACTTTACAGATCCCCCAACTTAATCACATAGTGGACATGTTTTGAGAAAATATTTTCAGCTATTATATGCTGTGAAGTAGAAGGAATACTTTCTGTTAAGTATGTTATATTTCTGAGTCATCTAAGACAACTATGTTATATTTAGTTATATAGGTAAATATGAAAATAGTACATGAAATATTAAAATAACAGTTTGAATAGAAAAAGAGCAATGCTGCCTGGCAGGAGAATATTAATTGATAAATGAATCCTAGAAATCAGTCATGTTAATTCAGAGAAGAAAAGCATTTTTCCAGCTATAGAAAGCAGTGTCATTATTAAGAACAGACAGAAACTGAATTTAACAAATGGAAAGGATTTATGAATCAGGATTACACATGACTGCTAGCTCAAGAAAACCCTCTGAATAGTGGCTTTCATGCACAAAAGTCTAGGAATAGGCAATCCACAGTATTAGGGGCTCCCTAGTCTTTTTAAATTTTTAATACATTCTCTCTTGAAGATTTTATTTATTTATTTGTCAGAGAGAGAGAGAGAGATAGAAGGCAAAGGGAGAAGCAGACTCCCTGCTGAGCACAGAGGCTGATTCTAGGTGCGATCCCAGGACCCTGGAATCATGACCTGAGCCAAAGGTAGACACTTAAGTGACTGAGCCACCTAGGCATCCCAGGAGGCTCCATATTCTTTTCAAGCACTCACATTCCTTTGATTTTCCTGCCTTACCACATGTGATGTGTATGGCTTTCACCCTCATGGTCACAAGGTGGCTGCTGCACTTCCACTCATCATGTCTCCCCATTTTCCAGGTAGGAAAACAGGAAAAATATAAAAGAACAAGGAAAATGTTTTTCTCCTTATGGTCATTTGCATTTTTATTTTTTGATAATAATCTTCCTCAAGGACTTTGGTGTGAGACTTGTCACATGGCCTCCCCTAGGTGCAAGAGCATCTGGGAAGTCAGTATTTTCCTGTCTAGATTTAGTAGTAGAGGAAAGTGAGGAATAGGTTGATAAAGCTGTTGAGTGAGCCAACGTATAACATCTGCCTCAAGGGTAACTGATCTTAGCACACTGTCTCTAAGTCCGAACTGCCAAAGGAAAAAGTCCAGGGTATATTATAGGGGCAGTAACTAAAGGTTATTGGTTTAAACACAGGAAACATTAAATAGTATTGAGAGAAATATTACAAAGATGGTTGGCGCCTGTACTAGGGTGAATAGTGTTCCCTCAAAATTCATGACCATGTGAGGGCGCCTGGGTGGCTCAGTCAGTTGAGCATCTGCCTTGGCTCAGGTCATGATCCTGGAGTCCTGGATAGAGCCCTGAATGGGACTTCCTGCTCAGCAGGGAGCCTACTTCTCCCTCTCATCCCCATTCATGCATCTGCACTCTCTTTCTCTATCAAATAAATAAAATCTTTAAAAAAATTCATGACCATCTAGAACCTCAGCATGTGACCTCAGGGCATGGCCCTACTGATAACTTGGTTTTGGACTTTGAGCATTTAGAATTGTGAGATAATAAATTTCTGTTGTTTTAAGGGATTTGGTTTATGGTACTTTGTTATGGCAATCCTAGGAAACTAATATAGGGCCCTACTGTGAAGTTCATAGAATATCAGGTTTAGAATTGAGTAATTATACTGTCAACCAGTATCTCAAAGTGTTCTCAAGTGTCTTAGAAGATGTTGGAGGATGTTCTGCAGCAAATGATTTTGATGGAGAAATAAATTTGAGAAGTGCTTCATATCTTAGCTCTAACCTGGAAATTCACACTGAGTTTTTGGGACATCAAAGGTTATGAGAAGTAGAGAAATTAGCTTTACTCTGTTTACCCTATATTTTCCAGGTATATTTGATCACAGATTACTGTTTTTCCCTCATCAAACAGCATGTAATGTGTCCAGATACCTATGTGTTCTGAGGATCTTGGATGAGAAATACTAATGTAAAGGACAAGTCCCTGAAGGGGTGGTATGACCAGTGTAACATTTAGGACAAGGGATCTTGCAGAAGTGTGTAAGATAACATGGAGAGGAAAGGAGCAGAAGGCAGGGAGAACAAGTCACAACAGGGAGGGTGGTGGTGACAAGAAAAAGATTAGTGAAGGGGCGCCTGGGTGGTCCAGTCGATTGGGCGTCTGCCTTCAGCTCAGGTCATGATCCCAGGATCCTGGGATGGACCCCACATCAGGCTCTCTGCTCAGTGGGAAGCCTGCTTCTCCCTCTCCCTCTGCTGTTCCCCCTTCTTGCGCTCACTCTCTCTCTGTCAAATAAATAAATAAAATCTTTAAAAAAAATCAGTGGTGCAGAGATAACCAAGTGAGAACACACAAGGTGTGAAGACATTAGCTGAATAACTCTTTCCTATTTACAAAACAATGACAGAATTAAATAGACCTTTTTAAAAAAAAGGTTTTATTTATTTATTTGACAGACAGAGACCACAAGTAGGCAGAAAGGCAGACAGAGGGCGGGGGGAGTGGGGGAGCAGCCTCCCCGCTGAGCAGAGAGCCCGATTTAGGGCTCCATCCCAGGACCCTGAGATCATGACCTGAGCCGAAGGCAGAGGCTTTAACCCAGTGAGCCACCCAGGCATCCTTAAATAGACCTTTTAGGGTGAAATTTCTTTTGTGAAATTATGGACTGGCATTCATTGTAGCCCTGTAGGAATTTCATGATTATTTTATTTTTTAAATTTTGTTTCTTTCTTTTACTAGACATATGTAAAATATATTTTTCTATTTTACCTAAATGTGATAGTCCTTTAAAATAAATTTATTTATTTATTTACTTAAAAGAGAGAGAAAGCGTGCACGTGAGGAGGGGGAGGGGCAGAGCGAGAAAGAGAGAATCTCCAGCAGACTCTCCACTGCACAGAGCCTGAGGAGGGGCTCGATCTCATGAACCTGAGATCATGACATGAGCTGAAGCCAAGAGTCAGACGCTTCACCAGCTGAGCCACCCAGGTGATGCAGGTGGCATTTATTTCTAAGCAAGGTCTAATTATCAGTAAATTAGTTTAAAAGGTTTACCTAAAAAACATCTGTCATAAATTTGTTTGTACCACCTCCCTTACTTAACATCTGTCTAAAATTATTATCAGAATATTCTAGGCTTTGATGACAGGTAATTCTCTGGAACTTTCTGCTGCCACTGCACCTAACAATTCTAAGCCATGGTGGTTACTCCAGGTTGAGTGCTATAGATTTGTTCTATCCCTACTTGAGGGAACAACTGAATAAGAAATGGCAGTTGCATTTTTAAATTGAGGTAACATTTAGAAATGATTTAAGAAACTTGATTAATGACAACACAGATTTTTAAGATTTAGTCATTAGGAGGCTTGTTTTTACCTTTTTCATGTTTGTAGCAGGTTCTAAATAATGTTCCATCAACCTATTATAAAGCATTTATAAATGGCATTGCATAGAATTATTTACGTGTCTCTTGAACATGATAAAACGCTTCTTATAATAAATTATTATGGAAAAGGCAATGCTATTAATCATTCATTAAATGTTAATAACATTTGTCAATGTTTATTTCCCTTAAAGTGGCAAGAAAAATAGATATTTCATATTGAAAAATATCAACTGAAATAAGGATATTACTTTTTTCAGATTTGACTCTGGACTGAAACAGATTTTTACCTTTTAAAAATTCTAGTTACTGACATTAGTATACGTGAAAAGAAAATGTTTGCATGTTTTATGATACAGTCTCCACAATAAAGAAGTCTGTGAGAATATAATACATGAGGAAAAAATTAAAGTTGGATCATGCACTCTAATTTTATTTTTTATTTTTTTATGCAGTATAATTTTAAAACATCCCTTGTATTCTTTAACAAAGAAAGGGTCTCTAAATACTTATTCACATTCTTATTTAGTGTATTTATGCCATCTTCTGGTGATGATCAGTTAAGTTGGAAATATTCAAATTAATAGGTCCTGATAGCATCAAATACTTTGGTATTTTCACACCAAGGAGAAGCTGAAGAAAAGTCAAATTTGGGCAAGACTGAACAAAAGAGCCTCATTTTTTTTTAAAGATTTTATTTATTTATTTGACAGAGAGAAATCACAAGTAGGCAGAGAGGCAGGTAGAGAGAGAGGAGGAAGCAGGCTCCCCGCTGAGCAGAAAGCCCGATGTGGGGCTCGAACCCAGGACCTGGGATCATGACCTGAGCCGAAGGCAGCGGCTTAACCCATTGAGCCACCCAGGTGCCCCAAGAGCCTCATTTTGACCTGTGCTTTGTTGAGTTTAGATCTTCAAGAATATAGAATTTTGTATGTATGGCCTCTTTTTCATGACAGATATTTTCTGACACAAATAAAGACTTCATGGAAATATACTATGAGTTTCATAGAAAGGCTTCTCTGTAGAAGTCCTCAAATTGAAAACAGCCAAATTGCACCTTATGAATCAGATGATCTAGCTTCATATTTTCCTCTGTGTTTATTTCCCTTTTTGATATTCTCTAACTCAGGTCCTTTAAAACCCCTTTCAATGAAAAAATCAAGGGGTTCCAAAGACCCTCTTTGAGAAGGTAAGCTTTAAGATTCCTGAATTCTGCTTCATCTGGAACAGCTCCATGTTAATTGAATTTTTTGAAAATGTCAAACTGAAACCACTACTTTAACCTTTAATAAAGTCAATAGTGCTGTGAGATGTTTAGAGATTTTTGTAGCTATTCAGAAGTTTCTCTACTTGTCTCTCTTCCAACCTCCATTTCAACTCCCAACCAAGATGGTGGTCTGTATAGTAATAAGCAAGAAACAGAGAGAATGAATTTCAGGAAATATTTTGGGGTTTTGAGGTACAATCATAATTGCCCTCTGGGAAATTCTCATTCCATTACTATTGGGTGTTTTATTTTAATAGGAAGGTCATAGTTTTCTTCCCTAATTGTTCGAAGAGTTGCAGACATGGCTGGCAAAATAAGAAGTATGGAGAAGTGAAGTGAAGTTTACAGGACATTCATTCTGGATTAATATAACTGTAAATTAATTCCTCAAGGTAGGTATCTATGATTTGGAAAAGCTGTCATTTAACACAGCTTCAGATAGGCACAGAACCAACTGATAGGTGAAATATGTATGAAACCTTAAAGTATCTATAAGCACAAGTTCTGTTTGATTATTATATGGTATAATGAATCCCTCAGTTCTTGGTTTAACATTATTTAACTAATTTGTCATATTTTTATAAAAACACATATATTTGCTGATATGATTTTATTCAGTAAAAACATCCAAAATAACACATTTTTTAAAAGATTTTATTTATTTATTTGACAGAGAGATCACAAGTAGGCAGAGAGACAGGCAGAGAGAGAGGAGGAAGCAGGCTCCCGGCCGAGCAGAGAGCCCGATGCGGGGCTCGATCCCAGGACTCTGAGATCATGACCTGAGCCGAAGGCAGCGGCTTAACCCACTGAGCCACCCAGGCGCCCCCAAAATAACACATTTTTATTATGAGAAATTTAACCATTGTTATTGAGTGCTTACTAATTTCTAGGAAGTACACTAGGTACTTTACATACATTATTGCATTTACTTCCTTTATTTAAGATTTATTTATTTATTTATTTATCTATTTATTTATTTGACAGAGAGAGAGAGCACAAGCTGAGGGAGCAGCAGGCAGGGGGAGAGGGAGAAGTAGTCTCCCTGCTGAGCAGGGAGCCCAATGACGATGCAGCATGGGGCCTGGGATCACGACCTGAACTGAAGGCAGGAGCTTAATGGACTGAGTCACCCAGGTGTCCCTATTGCATTTCTTTTTTTTTTTTTTTAAGATTTATTTATTTATTTGACAGACAGAGACCAGAAGTGGGCAGAGAGGCAGGCAGGGAGAGAGAGAGGGGGAAGCAGGCTCCTGCGAGCAGAGAGCCTGATGCGGGGCTCGATCCCAGGGCCCTGAGATCACGACCTGAGCCGAAGGCAGAGGCTTTAACCCACTGAGCCACGCAGGCGCCCCTGCATTTAATTCTTTTCTTTTTTCTTTTTTTTTTTTTAAGATTTTATTTATTTATTTGTCAGAGAGAGCGAGCACAGGCAGACAGAATGGCAGGCAGAGGCAGAGGCAGAGGGAGAAGCAGGTTCCCCGACGAGCAAGGAGCCCGATGCGGGACTCGATCCCAGAACGCTGGGATCATGACCTGAGCCGAAGGCAGCTGCTTAACCAACTGAGCCACCCAGGCGTCCCCCTGCATTTAATTCTTAAAGCAATCCTGTTACCTATTATTTTACTCACTGTAGGCAGGGGTTATATAGATTTGTCAGATTAAGGATCTATCAGTTCTATAGATATGACCATTGATTTTTTTTATGACAACCAAAGTAATTTAACAACACATATTTGATCATTATCATGCAATTTGCAATATCCTGGCCTATTAGTAGATTCTTTTTTTCTCAGTAGGCATAATGGGATATTTTCATATTGTATTGTAAATAAATCTTCCATAAAATATGAATGCTCTATATTAGAAATAAAGAACAAAAACATAAAATGAACATAGTAAAACACCAAAGTAATCCCATTTTAATTGATGAGACTAATATTTTATAATGTCATTGCTCATACCAATCACTGTTCTCATTTTACATTTGGATATATATGTTCTAAATATTAATGCACAGATAAATATATATTGATAGCTACATAGAATATGTATAGATTTTAACTAGGATCACATTAGTTTTATCACATGATATGCTTTTAAAAACTTAAGGTTAACTTTTCTTATATACTGAGAAATTACTTGAAGCCATAATTTCTAATGGTTGTATTCCATCATATTAATTAAATTATCAGTTTCTGAATATTTATTTTCTGATACAGTACTTGATTTCTGCAACCTTAATTTGCAACCTAAATCCTGTGCTCATAATCTAAAATTTTATATCTGTACAGTGCTGTATATAATGCTCTACATGTGTATGTTTTATTATGTTAAAAATTGTGATTGAATCATATCTATATAATCTAGGGTAGTATAATTTTATCTGAAATGGAAATATGATAAAGAGTTTATATCATATGTCTTGATGACTAATCTTAATGGCAAAGTGGTCATGGCTTTCAGGTGAAGAATTGTCCTTAAGACTTCAGTTTAACAAGTTAGAGAAGAAGAGAAAAGGTGAAAACAAATTATCAGCTATCATAAACCAACTCAGACACTCTGTAATTCCTCCTTAGTTCTTTGATCCATAGCTAAACATACTTCTGCTGATCCAGAATACTTTCTGAATGATGACAAACATATTCAGGTACTAGTTAAGTCTACTTTTATAATGAAGTTTCTTTTTTTTTTAAGATTTTATTTATCCATTTGACAGAGAGATCACAAGTAGTCAGAGAGGCAGGCAGAGAGGGAGGAAGAGAGGGAGGAAGAAGCAGGCTCCCTGCCGAGCAGAGAGCCCGACTCGGGGCTCGATCCCAGGACCCTGGGATCATGACCTGAGCCGAAGGCAGAGGCTTAACCCACTGAGCCACCCAGGCGCCCCAGTCCTTTAGTATTTTTGAGCTTTTTTTTTTTTTTTTTTTTTGCAGAGTAAATATGTGGGGGACAGAATAACCAGAACTGAGTATGAGCCATCTGTTATACACTAATAATTTTAAGGTATTCAGTGATGCCTTATTTAATGGATTTTAAGTTTGCTTTTTTGTTTTAGGAAGAAGCTTCGTTACTGACAGAGATTTAGTGTCACGAGAAAAGAATGGAAAAGGTGATATTCTGCTTGGGAATGCCTTCACATACACCTGATTGTGTGATACTCTATTGCACACCCACTAAAGCCAACTTTACAGAGAACTTTTAATACCAGATGAGGAAGTTAAAACTAATCTAAGCCCCACTGCCAATGTTATGTTGATTCCAGATCCTCCTTTTTTGGTTCTGTCAAATGCACTGCCTTGTGTGGGACACTCAAAGCCTAGATATGCTGTACTGTATATGCTAGTAGTAGCCAAACCAATAGATAGAAATTACTTAACTTTCAGAAGCTTCCATGAGCAGTAGTTAAAATCCTGAGATTGAGTAATATTTCTACAGGCATTGTAACAGTATTGATAATGACCAAAATAAAAATCAGGGTAATATGGCTTCAAGTAGAGGGAAATAAAATTGAGTGACTTAGATGAGGCTAAGTTATGAAAAGCCTCAAAAATTGGATGGAGGGGCGCCTGGGTGGTTCAGTTGGTTAAGCAGCTTACTTGTGATTTTCGATCAGGTCATGATTGTGAGATTGAGCCCCAATTTGGGCTCCATGGACAATTTAAGTTCTCTCTCTTCCCCTTCCTCTGCCCTTCCATCCCTTCACCCCCACAAAAAAAAAAAATTGGATGGAAAAGTCTAGAAGTGATGCAGCAAACAAAAGGAAGACCTTTAATTTGGCAGAATGAAAATATTTTGGGAAAGATTAATCAGGGATAATAATTTTATCTTTTAGTTGCTAGAAACTAAATAAAATATTGAATTACATGGATTAAGAACATCCTATATTACCAAGTAAGTTCACTTAATAGAGCATAGAAGCAACCTATATAGTGTGTTCAATCATCAGTCATCAATAGGATGAGTTAAATCAGTCTTCAATCAAGTAACAGCTTTAAGCCCAAGAAAATAAGAATATCACAAAGTAACAAATCATTCAAAAGGGGCAGATCAGGAAAAACATGAATTAATAGAATATAAACTGTCCTAAAAATTAGGAGTCTTACCTAGTTTGTACCACCATCTGAAATGGCTTTCTTAATTCATTGGGCCTTATGGACCTACCGTGGAAAATGAGGGAGTTGAAAATCATTATCTTGAAAGTTTCACCTTGCAATATTAATGTATTTCCCAATTCTAAGATGCACATTTTCCACATTTTAACTTCTCTGAAATCAGGACATGTCTGTATCTTCCAGTTGACATTGTCCAGGTACCAAGTATGTTGTATTTGTTGTTGCCTGCTCATATGCACTTAGTCATCGCTTTTAATACCATTTTAGCTGAGTTATGTTACTAAACATGTTGAGTTCATTGCTTTACACTTTTATCAGTAATTATAATATCATGCGTTTTGGAATATAGAATTATTTGGCCATGAAAATACAGCACTAGGGTGCAAATTTAATGCTATCAAAGCAAATATTTATCATTGGGGGAGTGAACACAATTTCATGGTTTTGTGCAAAGAAATATAAAAATGCTTTATGAGACGGAAGAGAGAGTCCCATCATGAGTAGACGTTGCTGTTGTAGGTTTTGTTACATTCTTTTGGAATTACCTCATACTCCAAGAGATGTCATTTTAGGCAAGAGAAATTTCCAAATCTCTTGGAAATAGAAAACTTCAAAGCAAAAAAAAAAAAGCTTGTATGACCAGATCATGCTAAAGCAATTTACAAATTGCTTTAAATTAAAGCAATATATATTAATTTAGATTGTGATCTATTTCTTCTTCATTTGTTTTAGTGAGCCTTACAATTGATGCTGTTTTAGATCTGAAGAAACTCTATATGTGATTCTAAGCAGCCAAAACGGATTTTTCAAATTTCAGGCATTATCTCACATACTTTACTTATCATGTACGATTCCAGATCTCTTATGTAGTTGACTCTTAAGTTATGCAGAGTCTTAAAAAATTGCTTTAAATGCACACCAGATTGGAAAAACAATTCTGTTTTTTAATGGGAGGAATATAAGTTTTAGTTTCTACTTTACAATGTCTGCATAAAACTAGATATAGAATCAACATTATATCCAATTTTGTACTTAATATCACACGGAACTTGTGAGCAAACTATAAACAAATGGACTGAACCACTAAGGATCATTCATTGAGCTGCACTGACAGCTGGGAATCATTAGAAAGAGATTTTCTGCCATTAATTCAGTTGTAATTATCACACGCAAAAAGTTATGATCGGAGGCTAAATGTCATCCCTGCATCAAAAATCTTGATAATTTTTATAACTTTCAATCAGTTTTCAGATTCCAAATGGAAAATCCCAGATTACCCTCCAATTATGAAGTGCCGTCAGATTCTCTAATGCCAGAGTAAAGTAGGCACAGTCCTTACCTACATATTACATAGAAGGCTAAAACTGTGAAAAACTGCTTTCCAACGTATGTGTGTTTTAAATAGCCAACTCTGCAACATTTTCCCAAGAGTTGCTTTTCTGGGCTTTGTGCGTCAGTTATTTTTCTTCATGGATGCAGCAGTGTTTTGCAATTATTGGCCATCTTTTACTCCTGATTTCCCTTGTAGAAGATTGATTAGCACAATCAGTCACTGGAAAGCAATTTTCATCACCAAAGGCAGCTTCTTTTCTCTCTTGATTAGCAGCCCTGCTGCAAGTTATTCAGCAGAAATAGATAATCCGCAAGAACACTGCCAGACGAACATTCTGATAAGAAAAAGAGGGTTGAACCTGAGTATTGCTGACAGTATCCCCGGTAGACAATTGATCAATGAAGCCTTGCTGCCTCTTGGTTTTGTGATACTACTCTTTTATTTAGACAACAGGGCCTTCAGTACTGGTTTTTGTTTTTCTCGCTTCCGTATGACTCTGTGCATCTTTGAGAACACACATTTGCCTGTGATCTGTGTGAAGTGAGGGAGGATGCCTACCACATATCACTATCACAAACCGATGATTCCTTATTTCCATATGTATTCTGTCAGCCACACTAAAAGCAGTGAGTGTCTGTCTGAAGGAATAAGTCAAATAAAATTCAAGTGAACCAGGTAACTGTTTATTCCTTTAAATTATGTACTCTTACATAATAAATATTAGCTCTCCAATTTCCATTTAAAATCACTTTAGGGAGGAAATATTTGTGTTGTCAGAGGGATGAAAGGGGAAGTTCAACAGTTCTTCCCTCTGCTGGATTTACTTTCTCTGCTCAGAAAGAATAATGCACGTGGAAGCAGCAGAATAGAGGGAGAAGTTAATAGATTTTGGAACTGTACACATTAGTAGTAGGTCTATGTAGGTCTACTACTAGCAGGGCTACGTAATAGCTGTGTGGCTTTGGGCAAGTGAATTAACATTTCTGAATCTCCATTCTTTCATCTGTAAAATAAGCACAATCTTGTCAGCATTAGAGGTGATGTATACAAGAAGCCCAACTCAGAGTAGGTTCTCAGTAAATGAGAGCTTTTTATTACCTGCATCTATATCTACCTACCTACCTATTTATTTATTTAGGCATCTAGATAGGTAGATAGATAAAATAGCAAAGAAGACTAAGTTGAAGCTCTACTTTCCTGTCCCTACCCGGAAGTGAAAGAGATAGAGAATCCTCATCTAAACATTTAACTTCAACATAGTTTTAGCTCACACAGTGCTGAAATACTAAGTTGCCCAAGCAGTGCTGCATCAGATGATAAAACAGTCTGGCCATCCAAATCCAAACGGAGAGCCATTTCATTTTTTAGACTTTAGTCTCTAAAGAAATGGCTATGTATGTTTACATAGACTCTTTCCATAAAAGGTCTTAGATATAATTTGTATGATATGTCCCCAATCATAACATCTTATAGATTTATGAAAATAAATGCCATCCCCTTTTGTTCTTGGATCTATTCTTCATAAACTAGAGTCATCTCCTTAAAATGTCAAGTGGATCATGCTAAACTCCTCCCCAGAACTTTTCAAGGATTTTCCATTATACCTAAAATACTATTTTGAATCCTTTGGGAGCTGACCTTTGCCTTCCTCTACATGCTCTTTGCGCTCCATTGCCGTGCCAATGCCCTGTCTGTGCTACTCCCTCTGGGCCTCCTTTCATTCCCTCCAACACTCAAAGGTCTTACCTTAAGGACTTTGTTCATCTTTCTCCTTGCCCTTTCGATACTTGGCTTCTTCTCATCCTTGAGGACATGCTGTACATTATTACTTTTCAGAGAGGCCTTCCTTGAGTCTTCAGTTGAAATTAGGTTCCTTGTATACTTTAGCAATATGAATTTACACTTTATACAGCACTCCTCATGGCTCTTCTCTGTGCCTACTTATGTGATAGTGTGTTTCCTCCAGACAAGTCAATATGTCTGTGCATGGGCTTTATCTGTTTCACTCAACACTGTATCCTTAGAACCGAGCGCAGTGCCAGCATTTCTCAAAACAGATGAATTAATGCTGTCTCAACTCTCCTTTAAATGGACAGGATAAATTCAGTCAATGGATCTGTTAAAAATAAATATATATTTCTCCCCTTCTGAGGATCTCCTGTCCATATGGCTTTGTTTTGCTATTTTTCTTATTCAGGTGGTTATAAATGGTTGCTATAGATACTGATATTAATCTCTGAAATGTTTTCTATAATGGAGTAAGAAAATAGTGTCATTAGGGGAATATGGTTTAATTGATGAGTAGAGGAATTCAGGGAATGTCAAGAGGACAGAGTGCTATTTGGGGCCATGGAATATGGGAGAAATCTCCTATACCAAAGTGATCAATGGATTTGAAGGATAAGCATATCCAACATGCAATTTAAATTTACTTGATATACCATGTTTACACATTATTCAATTGAATGCTGTTTAGAATCATATTCTATTCACTTTTGGCTTGGGGCCTCATGGAGTGGAGTATATGTCTCATATTAAGTTTTCCCTTAGGATGGAGGAAAAGGAACACTCCTGAGACACAGAGTAGAGGATAAGAATTAACTTAAGGCAGACAGCCGGAGCTGGAGCTCTCCCTCTTCTCTAACACCCCTACCAGGAATTTACAAAACTCCTTGATGGGACATTGGACTATCTACAAGGATTTGAGACCAATATTATCTAGATTTTTTTAAAGGCCCTAGACTGTGTTTCTAACAAAGAGCTTAGGGTTGTTAAGCTTAAGGACATCATATAGTTGACCCAGGGCTACAAGTATAACTTATTAAAAACAAGCTTCAGATATTGATGTTAGAAATGTTGTCTAGGAATTATTTAATAATTCTGTTAACGCTCTGTCATCTCTGCCATAAAATAGACCATAAGCCCATTGAAACCACATGAAAAAAAAAAAAAAAACTATTTGGTTCCTAATGCTTTACAGTTTTCTAGGATCTATATCTGTTATAACGTTTTATAACTGTAACTTAAAAAGTATTATATGTATGTAATGAGCTAGACAATAAAATGTTTTTTAATTGCACACATATACATACATACACACTCAATAGATGGAGATAGAGATATACACATATCTATGCATGCATATATACAGTATATATTACCTATATCAAAATATATCTAGTAGAAGTATTATAAATGATTTCCCAAGATAACTCCTAAATGTATAGATAATAAAGCCTATCATTAAATTTATCTAACCATTTATAATAAAATCTAAATCTCTAGCTCTCTAATGTTCTAAATTAACAGCTCCAAGCTGTCATTTTTATGTTCTTAACATTAAAAATTTATACTTTTGTCACAGAAAATTAGAAATACTGAGCATAGTTAAATATATTCACAATCCCAGTTTCTTTAATCCTGAACATTTAGCATATTCATCCCTGAATTTTTCTCCGTAAGCTTGGTATTGGTTGTTGCTCCTGTTTCTTCCTCCCTTTCTCCCCTCTCCCTCCTTCCTGCTGTCTCTTTCTTTTTTTCTTTCTTTCTTCCCTTCATTCTCTAAGTTTGTGTTTTTAATTCTGTTTACAATATAGCTCTTAAAAAATTAAAAGGAGTCTAGATATTTCAAGGCAAAACAAACTCAAAGTCCACTCATGAGATATTACATATATCATGTGAAAGCAACAGTCTGATCTCTAGGTTATGAAAACTAGAATCAAAAAGTCACTACAAAGAAAATGTCCAACTTTCCTGCTTGGCAAAGTTTGGGTGCAATTCTGCAAAATGTTTAATAAGCTGAATTTCCCCCATTGTGTGTGTCACAAAAAGACAAAACTGAAATCCATGCTGGACAGTTTCAATCTAAATCCATAGCTACACAAAACACCAGATACTACATTATACCTGTTAGTGTAACAATATTTTCTTAGAGAGTGGGAGGGAAGGCAAAGTGACTACAGAGAATGAAAATGTGGGGAGAAGAAATAGTGTCTACTAGATAGCATAAACTAATGGTGAAAAGAAAGCCTCAGTATATCTCCTAAGGGTGTTAAGACTATACTCCAACGTTGGAACATTAATTTAGACAGATAGAGGAAGGGGCACCTGGGTGGCTCAGTTGGTTAAGTGTCTGCCTTCAACTTAAGTCATGATCTCAGGTCATGGTCTCAGGGTCCTGGGATTGAGCCCCACATCGGGCTCCTGCTTGGCAGGGAATGTGCTTCTCCCTCTCCCTCTGCCCCTCCCCCTGCTTGTGCTATCTATCTCTCTGCCTCAAATAAATAAATAAAATCTTTTAAAAAATTTTAAAAAGATGGGGCGCCTGGGTGGCTCAGTGGGTTAAGCCTCTGCCTTCAGCTCAGGTCATGAGTTCAGGGTCCTGGGATCGAACCCTGCATCGGGCTCTCTGCTCAGCAGGGAGCCTGCTTCCCGCCCCACCCCCACCCCCACCTGCCTTTCTACCTACTTGTGATCTCTGTCTATCAAATAAATAAAATCTTTAAAAAAATTTTAAAAAGAGGAAGAGTTTGAGTCATTGCAATTAAGCATGAAAAGTGCAAATATGTTAGAATAAGCCCAATGGAGGATTCATAAAACATGTTTGGAAAAATCTGTTTTATTTGTCCAGATGAAGAAAGAGTAAGTTTATCAATATCTGACATGCTTCATGTACTGTTGTTAGCAAATTAATAATAGCACTCCTACCTCTGCACTTACTAATTAGGACTTCTGAACAAATGTGGATTATCCCAGGAAGTGAGGTCACCAAGTAAATCTAAACCATTTCTTTCAGTCATGTTAACCTTATCCACTCTATTCTACTTTATTTTTATTCTCCATTTTTTAGCACTTGAAGACAAGAGATTGAGTTGGCAGATACTGTTTATGGATCCCTGAAGTTGACAGGTAAATCTCAGTTTTATTGAAACTTTGATAGTAAGAATGGGATTTACAGACTGAGCAAGTATATTGGAAAGGTCCATACTAGGTGCTTTGTGAGGGGCCAACAGAGAAGCCCCTTAGTTTCTAGTTGAGTTGTAATTTTCCTCATATAAAGTTGTTCATTTATTTCTGTTTTCTCATGTTCATTCAAAACAAGACTGTTAGCTTCTTTACTTGTTTTATTCCCTTCTGTTTGGTTTTCTTGAGACACTCTATTTTATTTGGTGAGGATGTCCTCTTCATTCCTACTACAGGAATAGGTTATTTTGCTGCTATATTCCTGAAGGTCTAGGTGGTTGGTTTACAAGGCATGTTGAAGACTGGACTCTAGGAACAGTAGGCTTTGGTCATGGAGAAATGGTTGGTTGTGTGGCACTTTGAGACATGTTTATACTCGACGTACACCCTGAAATTTCACTCACATTTACTTGTGGTACAGAAACTTCACTAGCCTGAGTGTTGGTCACAGATGTTGCTGTTACAATTGGAGCAGAACTGTTACTGTCCCAGGAGCTGTCAGGACAAGTCAGTGGACCTGTCTTCAGAGCACTAGAAGGTTAATGCATAGGCATGAAGTTATCACTATCCACTGAGAAGTAGAGACTATGGTCACTCAGACATATCAATCTTACATCTTCTGTTGAATGATTTTACCTTTTCTGAGGCACATGATTAGATAGTCATTGAAGTTGATTTGTTTCTACATGTGCTAAAGCAACTTTCGCATAAACTTCAAATAGTTTGCTACTTATGGCATGCCTATAAACTGTATCTGTGAACAACTGAATATCATAGGGTAAAGTAACATTGAGATTATCAGAGTTTTTTATTTTTTAGACACTAAGTCAATCACCTCTATAGTATGAAATTTTTTCATATTCTTTCTCATCCTCCTTTTCAATCTTACTGTGGGCCAGTTTTCTCCCTTCCCCTGGATGAAATTTCTGACATGACTTCTAGTTTTTCCAGTCCCTCCTAAACAATAATAAAAAAATTAATCTCGTTAAAGCACTGACAAGTTCAATATCATCTTATAATGACTCAACTCCAGTCTAGTGGTATAGTAGTGGTATTTCAATTGCCAAACTTATTCAGAGTTCAAGTTTTCTCCCTCCTGAGCACAGAGCTTCTTGAGTATTGGAAGCCCATAACAAGAAAGGACAGAAATAATAGTGTCTTATCTTCACTGTTTGTTGATTACTATATGGCTGACCCCAGGGCAATGGTGAAAAGGACATGAGCTTAAGTGGCTAGACCAGTTGGAATCTGGTGTTGGGGCACTTTGGTGATAGTCTTTCCTTCCCAAGGGGTGCATTTACAGGGTTCTTAGCAATTTTCCTGTTGGAGACCTCCCACTGCAACTCCTTGGTGGGAGGAATGCTTTTTGACTGGCTGGCTATATCCAAATTCACCCTTGGCCTCTGGGCTTTCAGCTCTTTATAACTGGGGTCCCTACGTATCTCCAATCCGTTGTCTGGGTCAGAGTTAATATTGATAAACCCAGATTGAATCCCTTGTTCCAAGTTCATATTTGGTCTCCGGGAAACTGCTCCTCTGCTCAACCTTTGTTGGAAGAGGAGCTGGCTCCCGGGACAACCCTTTCCACTCTGCAAGCAGAGTGAGGGACAGTACCAGCCAGAGAGCTTGCCTTTAGAACTAGTAGGCAGAAGTCAGAGCTTTTCCTCTTGTTCCTTGAGCTCTTGCAAACACACTTAAAGATTTTCTTATCGATCTCAAAGCTCCTATCGCTTGAGTTGAAGGAAGGTGAAGCACAGCACAATTAAATATTTCTTGAAATAAATCCTCTCACCACTACCCTCCCCTACATTCCCACCAGAATGGGTAAAACGAAAAAGAAAATACCAAGTGTTAGTAAAGATGGGGAGCCCCTGGAACTCTCATATACTACTGGTAGAAGTATAAATTGGTGTAATAACTAGAAAATGCTTTGGCATTATATAATCTAGCCGAACATATCTAATCTCTGTGACCTAGCAATTCCACTCTTGAGGCATATATCTAGCAGACAAGCAAGCATATGTTTGACAAAAGTATATTCATAGAAGCTTTATGTTCTACATACATACACAACAACACACACAAATATATCAAAAACACAATATTGAGCAGATGAAGCCAGGCACAAAAGTATATATACTGTATGACACTATATAAAATCCTCAACATAGGTCAAGTTACTCTATGTTATGATAACAGTCAACAATGGTGAGGAGATTGGCTGGAAGAAGCTTGAAGGAGGAATCCATGGCACTGGTAATATTCTGTTCTCTGATCTGGTGCTAGCGTTCTGCGCAAGTTTAGTTTCATAAGATTTTATTGAGCTGAACGCTTAACAATAAATGCACTTCTCTTTTGAATGTAATACTTGAGTAAGAACTATAAAGCAAAATAATACCAAAACAAGCCAACAAAAATGAAATTAACTGTCTTGGCTTTTTAATCTCACCCTCTTATCTGAAAGGAGATAGGTGATCTGTTAATTGTGTAACACTCAGCATTGGGCCACCCTCTTTGCAAATCCTGCATAGATGAGCCAGCCCCTTGGCTTAGATCGAGTGGTTACCAGGCAACTATTGTTCTCTTCTCAGCCTTTGTGGCCTCTTTCTGAGCCTACAGGAAGAACTGCATTTATCATCCTGTGACATAAATGGTATGCTTGGAACAAAGCTATCAGAAACTTAGGGACCCAAATGAAGGCTCTGCACATGCTCATTGGCACAGACTGCAGGTCACAAGGTGCCCAAAGCCTTAAAACAATAAAACCTTACCAAAGGGGACCTGAAATGACAATGTTTCTACGTTAGCCTCAAGGGTTACAATTCTAGACTCAATTCTGCCAAGATCTTTTGTTAATATCTCTATTAATTCATATGGGTTATGGATTGACACAATGATGAAACAATTGGGAGGGCTTTGTGGAAAATGCGTCAGAGGGGAAAAGAGATTTATGCCTTTAGCCTTTGTTAATTCTTTTATCATGATGTAGACAGGCTCTCTGAAATGAGCAAATATTTAAGGTTCTTTGAGTCTGGTTGTTCTTTCTCATGTCCACATACATACTCTGGACCCAAAAGAGGCTGCACTGATTCAAGCAGTGCCCAACTATCAGGAGATTTGGATAGACTCTCTGAAATTGAATTACTAGTCACAGGCATGAAGATTTTCATGTTTCAAGATGCACACTGACAGATTCCTTTCTATTTGGCAATGTCACTAGCAACACACAGTATTATCAAATTTCCCAAATCTCTATTGACACTGGGTAATATTATTTACTTAAGTATCTGCATATATTATATGTGTATATGCATATATGCATATATGTACATGCACCCACATATCTGTGATGGAACTTTCATAAGTGGAAATGGCCTTCCTGACATTTTAAATTTAAAGAGAGAGAAAGCATATTGGCCATCATTTTACCTCCTACTTTTTAGGAAAAATCTTTTCAGCACAAAACGACCATTTTATTGAGTTGCTGTTATTCTAACAAAATATAAAACTGAGCTTCTGATCAATCTCTAGCAAAGAAACTCTATAAAGGAACATAAAGACAGTGGTCTCAGCTTCCTCAATTAGTTTAAAAATTGACAATTACATTAATCTCAGGGGACCTTGGTAGATACTATCTGAAATGGTATTCATTCTTTTGTTCAGAGCATTGTCTAGTGCCAAGCTAATGCCAAAGTAAATTATTAGCCATTATTTTTTTCTCTCTTTCTATAGCTGGAATATGGAACAATTCCTGCAGGGGGTTTTTGGGGGGTGGTATGTAGTTTATTATAACACATGTTGTAATTTCAGAACATATTCTCTTATAACCATTTGAAATTATTATTATCATGATTTACGAGACCATTTCTGAATGGGAAAATTTCTTCAGATATACCGAGGAAAATAATGGAGCTCTTAGAATTTTTTTTAAAAGATTTTATTTATTTATCTGACAGAGAGAAATCACAAGTAAGCAGAGAGGCAGGCAGAGAGAGAGGAGGAAGCAGGCTCCCTGCTGAGCAGAAAGCCCGATGTGGGGCTCGAACCCAGGACCTGGGATCATGACCTGAGCCGAAGGCAGCTGCTTAACCCACTGAGCCACCCAGGCGCCCTGCTCTTAGAATTTTCTATTTTAGTATATTATGAAGCAATAAGACACTTGCTTTATAAAACTTGCTTAGAATCTTAATAATGCTTTTTCAAGATGCTTCATACTTTAAGAGAAGCTGGATTATTATAATAGACCTAATGATTATTCTGTGTTAGCGCTAACATCCTTACTCATATTTTCATACTCTATAAAATACCAACTTTTAAGAGCTTTTTTGAGGTATACTTACATACCATACAATTCACCCATTTTAAGAGTACAGTTGTTTTTTAGTAAATTATAGAGTTGTGAACCATTAACCACAATCTGAAATAGTCCCATTTGCTCATTTAAATTCACTCCACTGTCCTACCCTCAGTCCTCGGCAAAGACTAACATGTTTTCTGTCTCTATAGATTTACCTTTTCTGGATATTTCATATAAGTGAAATTATATAATACATGGTCTTTTGTATTGGCTTCTTGCATGTAGTTATTTTTTCAAAGACTCATCTTTGTTGTAGCATGCAGCAGTAACTACTTTTTTGTTGCTGAATAATCTTTTTTTTTTTTTGTGAATACCAAGTTTTGTTTATACATGTATCAATTGTTGAACATTTGGGTTATCTTTAGTTCTTGACTCATATACAATACTGCTATGAACATTTATGTTTAAGCTCTGTGTGGATATGTGTGTTTATATCTTTGGGGTAGATACTTAGGAGTGAGTTTCCTGGGTTGTATGGTAAATTATTCTCTCCACTATCACAACTCAGACAGCTGTGATGTTGGCCTTCCTTGATTGTTTGCCACCAAGGTACCTATTGTTTCAGATTGTCCCTGCATGTGGGTTGCCAGATATGATCAGCTGCCACGGGCAGTAAAGCTCCTGATTCTCATGGCTTGCCCACTTTAGTAGAACTACCATCCAGAATGAGCTTAATTGGGGGCAGGGGAAAAAAGGGAGGGGGTACAGTTAAAATGCCATAGACTGACATTTGTACCTGAAGCCTGAATTTCAGCAGTTTTTTAAGCTTCTCAGATTGTTGTATGCCTTTGGTTAATTTGCAAACAATGTTCGAACGTAACTATTTTGACAATTTTTCCAGTTGTGTGATTGTGTGTTGTGTAAATCTGCCAATCCCCTTACTCCACCATTCTGGAAGTCTTGTCAACTTCTAAATACCAGTTTTTAAACTTTTTAAAAAACAAAACTATAGGGGCACCTGGCTGGCTCAGTTGGAAGAGCACGTGGCTCTTGATCTCAGGATTGTGAGTTCAAGCTCCACATTGGGTGTAGAGGTTACTTAAATAAGTAAAAACTTAAAAAAAAAACAAAGATATCAAGGCTTCTTCTTTAGGCACATATACGTTTTTATATATAGATTACTGAGAATTGTAAACATTTTTCATAAAGAGCCTTAGGAAAAAATTGCTGTACGAGTATAGATAGGGTAGATAGTGTTATTTCATGGAAACATACTAAGTTTAAATTATTAAATTATTTAATTTAATTACTTAATTATTTAAATAAATTTAATTTAATTTAAATTATTAAATTGAACTAAGTTTAGGATGCAATAAAATATGAAGAACTTTCCTTTTGTCATGCTACCTCCCTGTAAAGGAATAAATATGAATCTTACCATGCACCAATAATGGGGCAATACTAATGTTTTACATTGTTTAGAAGTCTTCGTTATCCTACTCCCAAATAATCCACCTGCACACACCCACACCCACACACATCTTGCCATGAGTAGTGACATTTAATTAATTATGCACATGATTTCCAATAGCTAATTGTGGATTAACTTACTAATGTCAGTGGGGGGCTCCATATATGCATAGTACTGGCCTGTTTCTTCTGGGAAAAAAAGGTAATGACAAGAAGATTCTGGGCTCCACTGCTGAGCTCCCACAGGCTATTTAAAAGTATTGAAGTAATGTTCACTTGGAAATCTCTCATTATAAGTCTCTCTCTTTCCACCCCACAATACCCCTCTCTGCTACACACACACACACACACACACACACACACACACAGAGTTTGTCAGTTAATTGCTGTGGCAAAAGTTAATGTTCTAATAAACTAGGTATTAACTGATGTAATGAGTGGTATCATGTGGGTTATTGCCATTATAAACCATACTTAACAGTTTAGAAAATCAATAACATATTAAACAAAGGTTAGTGCTTCTGGAAGAGTTCCTTGGCAAACAGTAGTTTTCTGACAGATTGTGACTGATTCTTCTGCTTCTTGGAAGGTAGACACGTTCTGCTGCCTCAGTAACTATTAAGAGTTTGTGTATATGGCAAAAATCGCTCGCATGCGTGCGTGCGCGCGCGCGCACACACACACACACACACACACACACACCAGTGAACCAGAGAAGCATATCTTAACTTCCATCAGTGGAGCAGCTCATTTATAGATCTACAGATTAGGCAGGAGAGAGGGCAAGGGAGGGCGGCCAAAATCCAGGCCTGATGCTCCTTTCCTTTGCTTCCTGCACACATGAAAACATTTACTGACATAGATAATTAGAGGAAAAGCACGGAGTAGGGTGACATATTTGGAGCTTTCTTTAAACGGGAGTTTGCTGTGCCCAGCAGGCAGGAGTGGTGCCGATCTGGCGCAAGTCCTCTTGGGCCGCGGCTATCTACCTAACATTGCTGCTTACACACTTCCTCCCAAAGCAGCCAGCTATGAAATGCAGATTCACAGAAGACTCAGAGCCAACTCTTCCCAAGGCAAGACTGTCTGTATTCTGTCAGAATACACTCCTCTACCTGAGCTTCTGGAGAGTCAAGTCAGAGAAGAACTGGGAAATACGTGTGGGGGCAATGGGCCAAGACAGCATCATGCGGACTAAGCCTTCTTGAAAGAAGGAGTTCACAGCCTCTATGAAACATGTGCTGTTGTTGTCAGAACCCCACACACCACATTCTAAGTCCCTTCAAGAGGCGTATCTCTATAGGTTTTATCCTTTCTGCATAAAACCTCATTTCAAGTTTACTTTCCCCTCTTCCCTAATATGTGTTCTATGGCAAAAAGTTATTATGAACATGAACACTGTCTTATTAACACACCAGAGGGGCAAAGGTACTATGAATTATTTGTAAAGAATCAAGGAGATATCGTGTAAAGTAGAATAAAGAACATTCAGCTGGGAATGGGAAACCTGGTTCCTCTTCCAAGCTCGTGATAAACTATTGGGTAACCATGAGGAAGTGACAACATCCCCAGACATAAAGCTTCTCACGTGGAAAACAAAGGATTGGATGAGATCTCACCTGGGTCCCTCCCAGTATAACGTTATATGCCAGTGACTTCTGCACAATTCCGATGTGTAGTCACTACTCTGAGCCCTTCCCATTTCCTTTGATCATCACAACACCCTTGGGAGGTAGGTGCCATCATCCCCATTTTGCTACTGGGGAGTCATGTCTAAGGAACTGCCACAGACACAGCCTGCAAGTATCTTAGCTCGTTCTTGGTATCCTAATAACTATGCTGTGCTCCTCACCAGACCAAAATGGTATTAATGGGAAAAGCTATATTTTGTCATTAAAGCTGCCCTGCTAAGATCTAAAGATTCAAGGATTTACGATCCTTATGGTTAAGGATCTAAGGATTTAGCTGCCCTGGATTTAAGATCTAGTATCTGAGCCGTGGGCAAACTATATTAATACATTGAGGTATTTGAGTACCAGTGGATCATCAGCCACTTCTCAGACCTCCTCCATCATTGCCTTACACTTTCTCTCCTCACTACTATATGATCTATTCACCAACTATGGGGGAATTTCTAGAACTGCTTTTTGGAACCCTCTTCAGTATTAGGACCTATCTCCATTTTTCCTGGACACTACACTGGAGTAGTGGTTGTGAAGTACTTTAAATAGTGTCTCTGATAATTACTATCATAGCTACTTTCCCTTCCTTTTACCTACAGTCTCAGACGGGATGAGTTGACTTCTGCCCTTAGAATCTGTGTTTCAAAGCTCCTGGTTGAGAGTGAATGTTGATTTAGAGTTGAGGTTAATTTTGTTGAGCTGTTATAAATATGTTTCTCAAGCTTTTTGCCCATCTTCTGTCTCCTATGACTGTGATCCTGTTTGGGAATCTGGTTCTCGATTACCCCTACCCCTCTCTGAGCTTCTAATAGGATACTTTCTCCAGCTTTGCCTGCTCTGATGTCTGGCCTTATTTTCAATTACCTGCCTGACAATTCTTCCTCTTTTGATTACTACGTTTCTAAATCTCTTCCTTGCTTTTATCTGCTCTGTGGCCTTACATATCTCCTCCCCTGATCTTCAGTAGAATTTCCTCCCTCTAAATTCAGTAGAATTTAGCTGGTTTGAGACCCCCAACTTCTGTTCTACCTGAGATTATAGGCCAGTGGGGATTTGTTGGGTTGGTCCAGATGGGTTGGTCCATGTGAGCGGTTTTCCCAATGTTACTTTAGGAACTTGAGGATATAGAAGGGAGACACTCATGGGATGATTTTTACTCTTATGAATGTTATATCTACCCCTCTACCTTAAAAGTAACAAAGGTGTTTCCTTTGCTACTCTTTTAAAAAGCCATTTGTTATCACTCTCCATCATACCATACATTTTACTTATTTATCTTGTTTATTTTCTATCTTCATAGAAGGTAAGCTCTAGTAAGATAGGATTTTTTTTTGTCTTGTCCATGAATGATCTCAAGTACTTGAAACAAGCTCTAGCATAAGTAAGTCCTTGGAAAATACTTGCTAAACAAATAGGTGAGTGAGTCAATGGAACCTGACTCTGGTGTCTTGCTGTCTTTAACACCTGAGTTTAAAAAGATATCTCCTAGTAGTTTTAAAATGAAATGAATGAAGAAGAAAGGAATCATTGTGCCAAAGTCAACAATAATTTGGCAATAAAATTATGCCCTGCAATAGACGGTGTTGTGTTTGGTCCGAAGAGGTGGAGCATTGGTCTGTTCAACTGAGTGGATGAATTGTGTCAGCTGAGTCAGAGGGGGGCAAGAGGCCAGAGCAGCTATTGTCCTAATTAGTCAGCCAGCAAACCTCACAGAATTGGCCTGTAAATAACATACTCATCAGCTTCACAGAGCTCTCCACACAGATGATTTCATTTGAATTGATCTCCCCAAACCCCTTTCTAGTAGGTTTATGTGGATGTTTTCTGGCATGCCTGCCTGCTATGTGAAGCTAATTTACCTTCAGGAAAATGCTCACCACACAGGCAATGGCAGGCAGAGTTCAGGTTTACCACACCCACTACCATGTCAGAGACTGATTGTTGTGAAGGCAGTTTAATGGAAACAGTTTTATTTTGTATTTCTAGAATCATCTTTGAAGTAATTATTTTTATTGTACTGATGACCTTAATCAAACAACAGAAGTTCTCCAAGTAAGTAGGCTTAAGTAAAAGGCAGATGTACACTACCAGCTAAATGCATAAAAACCAATAACAAGCATTTATCATCATCATTTCTGATATAAAGGGACAATGGTTCAATATCGTGAACACATATAAACAAACTTTAGAATGCTGATCAGTACCGACCAACTCTGCCTCTACTTCAGGAAACTACCACCCCCAGAGCTTCTGCTGCCTTGGTAGGAAGGTTTTGTAACCTAAGTTCATGTCCAGGCTCTGGGGAGGGGGTCTAGAGAGGATCTCCAACTGAAGACTCATTAATCCATGAGCAGCCTTGTAGCCATGTGATTTGAAAAGACAGTCATGCTAACCTGATTTTCATTCTTAGGGATTTGAACACAGAGAGTCAGAAATAATTTACAGGTCAGAAACTGGAGGCAGAAACTGAAGGGATGAAGTGAGGATATAAAAAGCTAACATTTACAGGGTCCCTACCATGTGTCTGATGCTACCTAACACCTTCCGTGGACTATCTTTTACATCCTCATAATAGCTCTATGACCCAGGCACTCTTCTTAATTTGCAGGAAGGTAAGTTACTTGCTCATGCAATGACTGGTAGGGCCACGATTCAACCCAAGGTCTATGTGACTCCAGAGCCTCTTTTAATCACCACATGACACTGACTACGGAGGATAGTGAATTTGGTAAAAGTCAGGTTAAAATCAAGAGGGATAAAAACCAATGAATAAATAGAGAATACCAGTTGTTGGAGAACAAGTAATGCAATGGAATAGACCAAAAAGGAGTTAGGATAGCTTGTGGAAAACCATACTTCCCAGGACAAAGAAAAGAGAGGCAATCTTCAGAACTGCCTTAGGTCAGTATGGCATTCTGCTCTCAGATCCAATTTTAAACTACTCCAATCCCTGCATTTTACTTGAGAACTTCTCTATCCTTTGCCAACAAAATAATCTTTTAAAAAATTATTTGTACCAAAGAACACCATAAAACTCCATTTTGGGGGCGCCTGGGTGGCTCAGTGGGTTAAGCCTCTGCCTTCAGCTCAGGTCATGATCCCAGGGTCCTGGGATCGAGCCTTGCATCGGGCTTCCTGCTCAGCGGGGAGCCCGCTTCCCCTCTCTCTCTCTGCCTGCCTGCCTACTGTGATCTCTGTCTGTCAAATTAAAAAAAAAAATCTTTAAAAAAAAGGCCCATTTTGGAGGGAGAACAACAAACACAACTATAGCATGTATGCTACAAATATCTGGTTCTTTCCTCCTGTTTCTATGCTTAGTTGCCAACCTGTCCCTTTTGGAGAGACGGGCATGCACGTGGGCCTCTGGGAACTGGAGCTAGGGGAGGATACCTGATGCTCATTTCTTGTTTGAGTGTCTCCTCCCTGGATGGGCCTTGACATTTAGGAGATGGTAGCTCCAACAAAGCATCTAGAACCCCATGCCAGCTTCTCTTTCTTGTTATACCAGAGGACTTTCCTTCAGGTGGTTCATTCTGCTGACTCCAGCACTTAGTAGAAAAATAGGACTTTGAGGTGATCCCAGGGCTACAGAAAAGCACAGTGGTGCTTGTAAGAAGTCCGGACCTAGCTAGGGAAAGACTTCCCGTAGGTCTGTATGCCGTGCACTTCCACTGGGAACCATTGGTCCCAGCTGTCTTGCAACTGAGGATGTGCTAACAACTGTAAGCTGCCTAACAACCACAGCTGAACTCCAGGGCATGAGGGAGCTGTAAAGGTTTTGGCCCAACTTCTAGCATCGATGAATGGAAGAACCTTTTGTACTCTGAAGTTTCTCATCAAGAATGAGATTCTCATCTCCTACCTTGGAGTTGTCCATAGGAATTCATTTTCTTCATCTTTGGATTCCTTCTCTTTGTTCTTCTTCTTCTTTTTTTTTTTTTAAAGATTTTATTTCTTTATTTGACTGAGAGATCACAGGCAGACAGGCAGGCAGAGAGAGAGGAGGAAGCAGGCTCCCTGCTGAGCAGAGAGCCCGATGTGGGGCTCGATCCCAGGACCCTGGGATCATGACCTGAGCCGAAGGCAGTGGCTTAACCCACTGAGCCACCCAGGCGCCCCCTTCTCTTTGTTCTTTACCTTCACTTGCTTCTTTCCGCAAGACTGAGTTAAGTTTTAAACTCATCATCTGGAGTACCTAAGAGTCCTATTCCTTTCAAAATTGTAAATGAAGAAATGTTCTATAAAGGAAAGGCCAGGATGACCTAGTCAATGATTGAATTGATTTTTTTCCATTTTACAAGGTCCCAGTAACCTTACATTGATTAAATGGCAATGCACTTAGTTTTCAGAATGTGCTATGATAAATTAGATATCTAAATGTCAGATGAAACCAGAGCTCTCTGGAATTTCCTGATATGCTCCCTGCGCATGTATGTATGTGTTTGGTGAGTATTTGCATGTTGGCTTTTAATAAAGAAAAACAAAACTGCAATGTTTTCCTACGTTACTTAGGTTTTGAGTGGGTTGATCAACACAATGTTACTACTGTCCAATGCATCAAAAAGCATTATTGTTAATTAAAGTAAGGAATACTCAAGAGATTACAGAATACAGTTCAATTTTTTAAGTGTATGTTATATAAATCAAACCTGTTTTTGTAGATTTAAGAGAACATTTGTATGCTGTATTCATTATCTACCATAAATACATATATCTTTTATTTTGAAGAATCAGATTTACTGAGGTAGAATTTTTTTTGAAGATTTATTTAGTTAGTTGAGAGAAAGAGAAAGAGTACAAGAGAACATACACACTGGGGGAGAGGCAGAAGGAGAAAATCTCCAGGCAAACTCCCTGCTGAGCATGGACCCCTTTGAGGGTCCTTGATCTCACTACTCATAAAATCACAACCTGAGCCAAAGCTGAGAGTCAGTTGGTTAACTGACTGACCCACCCAGACGTCCCTGAGGTATAACTTAGGTACATTAGAATTCACTATTTTGTGGTACACAGTTTAATGAATTTTGACAAATATAAACAAACATGTATCCCTCACCATAATCATAATAGAGAACATTTCCCTAAAGTTTCTTCATGCCCCTTTGTAATCAATCCCTTTCGGAATCCCCAACTCTGATCTGATTTCTGTTCCTATAGTTTTGACTTTCCCAGAATCTTGTCCTATAATAGAATCTCACAGTATGTTAGCCTTTTGTGCCTAGCATTCTTCATTTATGAAGCATAAGGCATTTGAAATGCTTTCATATTGTTGCCTGTGCCAGTAGCTTGCTCCATTTTAACTCTGAATAGTATTCCATTGTCTGGCATATCATAATTAGTTTTTCGTTCACCAGTGGAAAGACATTTAGGCAATTTCCATTTTGAGGTGTTATGAACAAAGCTGTTAGGAACATTCCTGTATAAGGCTCTGTGTGAACATGTTTTCATTCCTCTTGGGAAAATACCTAAGAGTTGGTATTCATTTTATTTTCAAATGAATATACACACACATAAAATAATATATGAAAACTATATGTATGAAAGAACCTATAATTCTTACTAAGAAAATTTTATTCTTGCAAATGAGACAAATCTATGCATTAGCTGGGAAAGCCTAGTTGTTACATGAACTAAGGTTTTCATTTGGGCAATACTAGCATGTGTTTAATGTTTGATACTCTGGTCCTCTCTGAAATTTGCAGAGAAATATTTCAGAAGTTTTAGTGGCGTCGAGGCTTTTTTAATGTAATGTTTTGCTTTTGTTTTTCTATTTTAGATAAGGTATAATATGTGTTGCCTGTACCAGTAGTTTGCTCTTTTTCAAGAATTTTGAATTTGAATTTGGAATTTTAAGATTTTGAAAACCTTTGTAAAACAATACATTTTCAAAATTTTTCTAAAGAGTAATAAAAAATTAACCATTTTTCTTCATCATAAGCAAAGCTCCTTAAGGTAAAATGTGTTCATAGAGTAAAAAGCTCTAAATTTAGTTTAATAATCCTTTAATCACAGGGTTGAAAAACAATATGGACAGTAAGAAGCTTGAACAAATACAAGTAGATCACTTTTGAGTATCTCTCCTCCTTACTGTTATTTTCCCTAATCTAGGACTCAACCTATCCTTGAATTCACAGGATCACAGACCCCCGTGAGTCCCTCTTAGTCCTCATAGTAGTTCATGACTTTATCCCTCTGCCTACAGCATTTGGACCAGAGTGGACATCTAGACCTGTCTACGGCAATCACGCGCTCTTCCATAAACCCTAGACTTGGACTATCTAAGGCTTTTTCTGTGGGCGTGTCTGAGTCATTATGTTCAGGGACTGTGAGACAGCAATTTTTCCACTAAACTGAGAAGCAGAGAATGCTCATCTACAAAGAGGAGTGAAGCAGATGTGCAGAGGAATCGAGAAGTGAGATGAATGCTCCCAGTGTCTTTCTCAGCCAGAGTTCCAACCTGTAGTTTGCAGTGTTTCCTGAGGCCTAGAATACGGTCATTTTTTCCTGTGATCTGTGAAACACTTACAGAGCACAATTTTGGTTTAACTAAGCTTGATATGATTCCAATCACTTGACTTCAACGAGTTTTTAACTGCTAGAATCAGGAGTCTTCTACTCTTCTCCACTAACTAGTTATGGCATCAGGTAAGATACTCAGATTCTCTGGGCTCTTGTGTTTCCTGGGCTTGGTAGAGAAGAACACAGAGCTTGGAGTTAGTCAAAACTGGCTTCAGATGTGGATTTTACCACTTTTCCTTTCTGGGAGTTGAGGTAAATTTAACTCTTTTGAGCTTAGTTTTCTCTACGAGGAGAGAGATAATGATACCTTAGAGTTTCTCTGAGACCTTCATGAGAAAATATTTATTAAGTGAGCAAGGTCATTGCTGTTGTATACTGAAGATGTGAAGAGGGTGACAATGATTACTACTTATAATTCTGTAATTTTCCCTTCACTCTTCCTTCACTCCCTCCTTTTCTTTCTATCTTCTACAAATATTTCATTTTTCTGTGCATTAAGTCTCGTATTGAGAATGCTGCATGTCAATAAAGGTTTAATACACATTCCCCTAAAGAAACAGATTCTTATCCAGAAGACAGACTGTCCGGGTCAATAAGAGACATGTGTATAAGAGGGCGCTCACCCACCAGGTAAGCTGAGGAGAGATGCAGGTAGAGTCCAAATAGCCCCTTCAGAGCGTTATTGCCAATCAAAAATCTAGAGGTGGCACATAAAAGGTGCAGGCAATAGGTTTGCTGACTTGAAAACCTGCAGTGTAAGCCCTTTATGAAGTGCTTCTTGAGATCTACGGATGTCAACTTGGGCCCCGAGGTCAGATATATTCTCACGGTATCAAGCTCCTGGGGAGAATTAGTCTGGGTCCCTGACCTAGCCCTTCTAAAAATGACAAAGGGTTACCATATGGTCAGCAGGCAAATGGCTAAATGGTCTCCTAACAGCCTGGAAAATTTGCTTGATCTCTGTTGCTCCAAAGGCAAATGTTTTCTTAACTTATAACCTAAGGCCGGTGTTCTAGGGACTAGTTGCACCTGTGGCCCAACTTCAAAGAGCTCTTTCCCAGCGTTTGACCATAACAGCAACATGAGTTAAATGAAGACTGACTCCCCTAAAAGTCCTCCTCTGAACCAAACTGTTCCACTTTTATTGTTTAGGTCAGAATCAGCGTTGCATCTTGGTGGTCCTTTAAATAAAAGCAAATTACTTTCTGTCTCTTCTAAGTCAGAAGTGTCTGGACATACCTATCTGCTTTCTTCCAGACATGCTGACGGTGCTGCAAATTTAGGTTTATGAAAACAAAAGGGTTGTCTACAAGGGTCATGGTGCGTCTGTCTGTTTGTCCGCTTGCCTGTGGCAGCTGAGCACACATGGCGCCCACAGCAGCTGTGGCTCCTCCGGGCTTTCTGTGAACTGCCTGACTGAGCTTTCTGCAGGCCGGCCTGGGGTGGTTCTGCGGCTAGTGGGCACTATGCGAGCGATCTAGAACTGTGTCATCCACATAAGAAACTTGTTTCTTGAGAGCACCTGAAGAGGATGTTGCATCCACTGCTGCTCAGTGAATATTAACCAGCAGAATTTCCTCAGGTGTCTGTTGGGGACTGGGGTGGGGGGGACCGAGTTGGCTGCCTCTGCAGCTTGTAGTTCTTCTCGAGGTGCTTGAGGGGAAATGGAACTTCATTGCAACTGGGGCTTCATTCTTTACTATTCAGACTGTTTCTCTGAACTCTTGGCGGCATCCTCAGCTCGGATGGAAAAGTGGATGTCTGACTCCAGCTGACTGTTAGGGTTTTATTGCTTTGAGAGGTCCTGGCACCTCTAGCAGGCTTTGGAAGCCACACATTCTTTGTGAGGCCCAGTTCGAAGTATTCTCTGGCTGCTTTTATATCAAGTATAGCTCAGGGAAAGATCTGTTTTCCTTCTCTCTTACAGCTGACTCTACCAGCCCTGAGCCAAGTGATTCCTCTGAAAAATAGGATTTAGTAAATCCTCATCTTTTGTGGTAGCTGTTTTATTGGACGGTTGTTGAAAATCTGCTGGAGATGATGAAACCCATCCAACATTGGACAATTCAGCTAAGATTTTAGTTATGTTCTACAAATTGGGCAGTCAGAAAGACTGTGTCCCTGTGTGACTCTACTGCGACTATCTCATCCTCTGCTATGAAAAAAAAATTATCTACCACTGATAGATATATCAAGGTATATAAATCAAGACGTAAGCAGACATCGAAGCCAAAATTCTGATGCCAACCAATTCAAGTTTATTTACACATTCTTCACTGAACCTTTTCATTTGAACCTTATGAAGAAAGTTCAGAAATATTAATTATAGGTTAAGATAGTAACATCGTTTGCACGTTTCCTTTCATGTCAAAAAACACCATGCCAAGGGAGCAAGGATTCTCATCTTTCACTGATGGTTGTCATCAATAACACTGTAAATCTATCACTTTGTACAAGGCATTCCAATATGCATTGTCTCACTTGATCTTCACAGCATTATAAGCAATAAATTCTATGGGAATTTAATTTTGTGTGGTGGTTTCAGTTCCAAGGAGGCCTCAAAAGGAAGGTGGAATGTGAGCTGACCTTTGTGGAAGGGGAAGTGAAATCTGCATGAGCACTTCTTCATGAGCAGATGGCAATCGATCTACCTCTAACAGGTGTAGTAGCCCTCTTTATAACCCCGTTGACACCAATGCACGTGCACAGATGAAACCTCTCTCTTTGTGACCTTTCACACTTTCTCATTATGGCTGTGCCATAGGTTTTCCTCTTACTACTCTAACCCCTGACTTCTGGACCTCTTCCATCTGGGAATATGGCAAAGGGTTGTGTTAAGGCATGGCCCAGACTGGGAGTCCAGACCTAAATTCTAATCCCAATTTTGCAGTAGCTGTACAATATTTGACGAGTTTCATCTGTTATGAAACAAGGAGGGTGGTTGACAAGAACATCCTTTAGGTGACTTCTTTTCATATAGACCTATTTACAGAGGTATGAGAAAGATTAGGGAACCCCAGGGGAATGATTGAAGCACCCAGGGACCTGCAACAAAAGAAGCCTTTACCACACCTGAAGGAGGAAGGTGTTTTGGTGAGTGGTGGAGAGAGGGAACCTTGAGGGAAGGGTTGGTGGCAGAAGTTGTAGCTCTACGAAGATACAGCCACTGCCACAAATTCCATGACCTTACTTTCCTTCTGCTCTCCAAGCCCCTGTGGACACCTTCTGTTGACCAAACCCAACAGAAGTCAGAGTGTGGAGGAACCCGGGTGGTGTACACTGAGCCTCCCTGAGCACAAAGAAGAACAGAGAACAGCTTTCAGTAGGTCTAAGGGCAAATGGAACCTATCTTCTGGAGACCCCAAATCCTGATTTGGTTGTTCTTTTTGTGGTCATAATTTCTAGCTGCTATTTGTTTGATTGTTTATTTACTTACACAGCCTTTATTTCCATCTCTGTGTGCAATTGCTCTCTGGTAATTTGCAGATAGATTATCTATTTCACAAATCAGCCCGTTTCTCCAGGATAGCTAAAAAAAAAAAACATTGATCTTTATTTGAGGACTGGTCAAAATGTGTAAACTCCAATTTAGAAACAAGTACTGCATTTTCTTGGAGAGAATAAAATTTTATCAGCAACATAGCTTTGGTAGTCCTCTTAAGGTAGATGATATTAGAATAATTACAATTTTGGTAACACATGTTTATTGTTGAAGAACTTTCAATCGAGAAAACATTAAAGTGTTTGGAACTTTACAGCTAGCATCATTCTATTTAACATTGCAAATGAAAGCATGAAAAGTGAAAAAAATCCCTGATTTTATTCTCTATAAGAATCAATATATGTTCATATACTGGTGTGTGTGTGTGTGTGTGTGTGTGTGTGTGTGTGTGTATCTGTCTCCTGACTAATGGCTCTTCTTTCTTCCAAATAGATGAAACATAAGCAAATGCTTATGAAGCAAAATACCGTGTTATACAATCTCATAGTTATTACTTGGCTTACATTGAAACTAATGGAGTTTCTTCATCAGTATGATAGAAGAATTTTTGTATCTAACTTATCAAACCACTCACTCTGGTTTTCTACTTCGTTACTACACTCAATACTCTATTGGTCAGCTCTCTAAAGTTCTGAGCAAAATGTAGAAATGTAAACAATGAGTCTGCAATGCCATATCAGTTCTGACATTATTTTTAAAAAATATTTGAAAGATTTTACTTCTTTGTTTGACAGAGACAGAGAAAGAGAGATCGCAAGTAGGCAGAGAGGCAGGGAGCTCCTCTGCTCCCTACTCCCACTGAGCAGGGAGCCCGATGCGGGGCTTGATCCCAGGACCCTGAGATCATGACCTGAACCGAAGGCAGAGGCTTAACCTACCAAGCCATCCAGGAGCCCCTAGATCTAACTTTAGGACTGATGTTAAATAAACCTGACAGTAAATATTAAGGGAAGAAAGAGTCTTACCTTCAGACTTCAGGTTTAGGATCTGTGCTCTTTGATGTCATTCAATGAACTTATGAAATACACATTTGCTTTAAACGCTATACCACAATACCTTTCAACAAGCATTGAAATGCATTGTGTCCTTAAGCCTGTGTTTTAAAAATTTAACAAATAACATTAGGTAGCTCCTAAGGGATCTGATGGCATAATAGGATGAGTGGTTTTATCTGTAGTCAGAGATGAGGACACAATTGATGTACATTTTTATGTGCTTTCCCCAAAGAATGTCATGCTGTGAAGAGTAGCATAGTTGCCCAACTGAAAGACAGGGAGTCAATAGAAGTACATAGTCCACAAATGTGAACTTGGGGTTGCTGTATAGCGAGGACTCTGTGAAGTGAAGAGAAACAGGGTCATGTTATGAAGTCTTGGTGGAGAGTGAGATTGCAAGGATAAACCTCAGGTCTTCTGTTCTATTCCTTACTCCTCTTGGCAGACTGTGTCTGCCTTAAGATGTTATTGTCTCAGACCTTGGGCAAGAGTTATGTGGGGAAGTCCAGGGTGTACATGTCGACAAATAACTAGTCAGTAAAACAAAGACGAGAAAAGGGTGGATACTTTCTTTCTTTCTTTTTTTTTTTTATTATGTTCAGTTAGCCACTATATAGTACACCATTAGTTTTTGACGTAGTGGTCAATGATTCATTAGTTGGGTAAAACACCCAGTACTCATCACAACATGTGCCCTCCTTAAAACTCACCACCCTGTTACCCATCCCCCTAGCCCCTCCCCTCTGAACCCCCCCAGATTGTTTCTCAGGGTCCATAGCCTCTCAGGTTCATTTCCCTCTCTGATTTCTCCCCCTTTGGATTTCCCTCCTTCCCCTATGGTCCTTCATGCTATTGCTTATGTTCCACATTTGAGTGAAACCATAAGATAATTGTCTTTCTCTGCTCGACTCACTTAACTTAGCATAATCCCCTGCAGTTCCATCCATGTTGATGCAAATGGTGGGTATTCATCCTTTCTGATGGCTCAGTAATATTCCATTGTATATATGGACCACATATTCTTTATCCATTCCTCTGTTGAAGGGCATCTCTGCTCCTTCCATTGTTTGGCTGTTATGGACATTACTGCTATGAACATTGGGGTGCATGTGCCCATTCTTTTTACTACATCTGTATCTTTGGGGTAAATACCTAGTAGTGCAATTGCTGGGTCAAGGGGTGGCTTTATTTTCAACATCTTTAGGAATCTCTATACTGTTTTCCAGAGTGGCTGTACCAGCTTGCATTCCCACCAATAGTGTAAAGGGTTCCCCTTTCTCCACATCCTTGCCAACACTTGTTGTTTCCTCTTTTGTTAATTTTTGTCATTCTTACTAGTGTAAGGTGGTATCTGATTGTGGTTTTGATCTGTATTTCCCTGATGGCTAGGGTAGATACATTCTACTCAAGTCTTTAGTCTTCATGATGCAGGTGACTGAAAAAGTCCTGTATTGATAAAGTCCCATATTCAGACATCCCTGAAGGAAGAGTACTAAAGGTCCTATTAACATGTCAAGCTGTTAGTCCACATAGGGTCACGGATTAGCCACCATTCAAATGTGGAGCATACATGATTTTACTGAATAGTGAGACACTAACTAATGTAATACAGAGAGAAGACAGAAAACAGAGGTGCTGCAGTGGGCATGGGAAGGCATGATATTTTACGTCAGCCTCAGGGTATCCCTGGAAGTAAGGCACTTGACTCTCAAGGGTTGGGTGGGAGGTGGAGACACGAGATAGAGTGGAGCTTTGACATGAGTCTCCCTGAAACTCCAGTGGGCCCAGATCTTCCCTAGTAACTCAGAGGAAGACAATCCAGCAATGAGATCTCTCTGAAACACAGCCAGGGAAAGGCAAACTTATCCAGTTAAAGCTCATTCCAAGTCAGTCACCTGTCTGGGTCCCTTAGCCCTGTGCTCTTTACTATTCCTTGATTCTGCTTTACTTGTGTTCTTTTGTGATGACAGTCTTCCCTCTCCTTTCAGGAAATATTTGGGAATGAACAAACTGGAGGTCTATGAGGGTCCCTCAAGCTAATGTGCTTCAGTGTTATAGCGTGTGGCTTCTGGAAAGCAGCCATGTGGGGCTTGAGCAACCTGCTCCCAGAATGACATGTGCTTGTCTAGGATTCCATTGGGAGGTAAAGTTAGGAAGCAAACCAAAAGTTGAGACAATTGTCCTTACCTAGGATGTTCTCTCTCTCTCTCTCTCTGTGTATGTATCTGAAGGGAAAAGGAACATCTTTGAAGTTCACTTATATAACAAGACAGTGAATTTTGGGGTTATGATTTGCCATTTTTTAAGGTTCTTTTATGGTAGAGCAAAAAATATTGTACTGTCAATACCATATTTTTTAAAAAATAACCTATTAAAATTAAAGGAATAAGAATGAGCTAATTATTTCACTGAAGTTGCTTAGTGTTGGCATTCTGCTTTACACATCCCTGTTACAATCTTATGAAATGCAGAGTTGTAGAATTGGTTGAGTTAATATTGGTAATCTTTTTATTTACAATCATGATTTATAAATGCTAACCTCCACCTGATCTTAAATGCAATTTCTTTTTCTGCTTATTTATATATGTAATTCTTGAGGTAACATTTATAAATCAGAAGCTACAAATCTCTAATTTAGTGTCTGGATTTACAGATCCCTGACTCTTCATTAACTTCTTGATTTATAAACAATGGACCAAAAGTCCCAGTTGATAGATGCAAAAATCTTCTGCTAGATTTATACACTGTAACCAAGAGCCCTGCCGTAAATCATTGTCGTGTTTGCAAATGTTCCCATTAGTTAGTGCTTTGGCTGTCTGATTTGAAAACACCTTCTCTCTTTACTGTTTAATTCTGACTTATCTTTTAATATATGGCACATTCTGATAATTTGTTACTACTAAGTGCTGATTTATAAGGGCACTATAATAAATTTTATAACATAAATTTTAAAGGCTTTGAATTAGGTGTACCAGTTTTTGAAAGCTTTATGGCTGAAAAACAATTCTCAGAAGCAGGAAGTAAATTTTACATCCAAATCCTAAAAAACAAAACATGGAGCATTGGCCATAAGGATGTTTGCCTTTTCTTTCTATATTGTCTCCCCGGCCCCTGTGTTAACTTTCCTTTTTAAACAATGGTGGATAGTTGTTGGCTGGACCTAAGGAGACTTCCCAGGGCAGAGAGTACTCATGTTTGACCTGAACAGATTGATATGACTACTGAGTATTAAGCCTCTGGTTGAATTTGGGGGGGCCTACATGTTTTATCTTGTTTTTTTGTCTGCTTTTTGTCTGCTGGGGTCACGCTGGTACATATTTGGACTGAAATGCCTGCTTGGGGAGCTTAGAATACTGTCTGGGCAGCCTGCTCATTACATATCTGTTGAATTTATTTATTGTTTCCCTGGCTAAGGGCGGAGGGATTTATGTTTATCAGTTTTATGCCTTTGCCTACTGGTGACTGAACTAGTGGCCACTGTCTGAGAGAATTGCCCCTACAGGGGATGAGGGCAAGGCCTGAGAGCACTAAGATTAGCATTTTCGAGTGATGCTATTCTCAGAAGTGTTATGTATAGTAAAGGAAATGGATGATTCTCCTCTTGATTATATCAAATCTAGCAGATTGGTGTGGTTCACTTTGTTCCTTAGGTTCATGTGGTTTACCTTTGTACTTTTCTCCCTCTTGAGAAGGTGGAGAGTGATATATAGTGTTGCATAATACCTTTACTGTATAAGGTTTACCTCACCGAATTTCTAAGAGCTGCAAAGTATCTAAAGTGGGCACTCAAAGGCATAGATTTTCTTTTGGAAGCATTACCAAACAATAGACAGAAATTTTTATCCCATGTTCTCTACATTGCCGTGAGATTTATAGGAATCTGGGAGATTTTTGGCAAGGAAAAATAGTGGGTCAACAATTTAAAATGTAGCAGCTGGGTTTGACCATAAAACACTTTTTTCATAAAGCATTTTTTAACAACACAATTTTTAAAATAAAGTAGTCCATATGTGTTTTTGTTTGTTTGCTTTTAGAGAGAGAGAGAGAGAGGAAGAGAGAGAGAGAGGATTGGGGGAAGAGGCAGAGGGAAAGGGAGAGAGAGAATTTTTTTTTTAATGACTCATGGGAATATGATTTAATCAAAACACAGCCGCATATATGTGCTATACAACATTGTAAGATAAAATGGGAAACAAGTCCCCTACTGATTACAGTACATTGCCCCTTAAGCCAGGTAACCCAATGGTAATTTGAACCTTTTTAAAATTTTTTTAGTTTCAGAGGTAGATTTAGTGATCCATCAGTCGCATACAACACCCAGTGCTCATTCCATCAAGTGCCCTCCGTAATGCCCAGCACCCGATTACCCCATCCCCCCACTGACCTCCCCTCCAGCAACCCTCAGTTTGTTCCTTAGAGTTAAGAGTCTCTTATGATTTGCCTCCCTGGGAGAGAGAGAGGATCTTAAGCAGGCTCCACGCCTGTTGCGGAACCCAACGCAGTGCTTGATTTCACAACTCTTAAATCATGACCTGAGCCCAAATCAAGAGTTAGATACTTAAGCAGCTAAGCCACTCAGGCGCCCCACCATGTTTTTTTAAAGACCGCCTGTGGAGCAGTATCTGAGCCAGGCATTTGTACTGGAATTAAGCACATGGTGGAACAAAGACAATGTTCTAGAAGTTCAACCCATGGTTTGTGTCCTCCAGGCAAATAAAGGAAACAAGGCAAGATTCAAACGCAAAATAGTTAATAATACAAGATTTTTACTGGAAGATCCATGGCTTCAGCTCTGTTTCCCTGCTGAGTAGCTGTGTAAGCCCCTGAAACTCACATCAATCTTTCAGGGTTTTAGTTCCTTTACCTTACATAGAGAAGATTTGATTAACAAATATTCATTGAATGCCTATTATTTGCCAGGCACTGTCAAACCTGTTGGGGGTTCAGTGATCAATGAAACCACAGCTAACTTCACAGAATTAAAATCTGGAAAAGAAGCAAGAAATTTCTATAACTATAAAGGTCACATATGTTAGAAAGGTTTATGTACTGTAGAAGAGGAGAAGAATACCTAAAGTGCCCTTTAGCCCTGTAGTACTGATGAATTTGTGATAGATGTTTATAAATCCACAGGTAATGAATGTTATGCACATTATTGTTACTTGTTCCATTTACTCCACACACACAAAATAACCTATTAGGCATAGTTATTTCTCTCCTACTGTTTGCAATATTTTTGGCAGCCATCCTATTAGACTAAGTAGTTACTTCATAGAATTAGTCATTTCAAACAAGAAAGAGAGGGAGAAATAAAAACTGACTCAAAAAAGAAAGTGAAATACAAGGAAAAAATATCTAGGATGGGTTATATTTGATATTTACTTCTTGCATTCAAGAAAAATAGCAGTGGTTTGTGCCCCACTGCTATTTCTTTCTTTTTTTTTTAAGATTTTATTTATTTATCTGACAGAGATCACAAGTAGGCAGAGAGGCAGGCAGAAAGAGAGGAAGGGAAGCAGGCTTCCTGCTGAACAGAGGGCCCGATGTGGGGCTCGATCCCAGGACCCTGAGATCATGACCTGAGCCAAAGGCAGAGGCTTAACCCACTGAGCCACCCAGGCACCCCAACCCCACTGCTATTTCAATACTAGACTTGATCATGATGGACAAGAAGACTGGTCACATTGATGTTCATCTTGAAATATGAATAAATTTGGTGAGATGATCAATGGTTGTGTTTTCTATTTTGAACAGCATTTTAGGCACACAATAGGACCATGCAGTGAAGTCCCCAAAGAGCAGTAACTTAAATGTTGCCCTCTTGAGCAGATCCTGGCTTTGAGGATTAGCCATCAGTAATACCTGTGGGCTTCACCGACCTCTCTTCTGGCGGTGTTTCGTCCTCCTTCACCAAAAGGTTTGGGACTGCCTTATCTTCTGCATCTTACCTAAGCAGTATCCGCAGGGCCTTGTGGATATACTTGTCATGGATTTATCCTCTCAAGCTTGGGTGTGTTCCAGATTTGATCACTGTTTTGCTACAACTACTAAGGAATTAACCTAATTATAATATTTAAAAACATAAGTTGGGTCCTCTCACTAGAGCAAATTTCCCAATGGCAATTTAACTGAGAAAAAAAAATTTCTTCTTCATCTTGAAAATAGGAAAGTTCTAAGTAAAAATGAAAGAAAATTGTTTTATACCTAAAGTTCTTCTTGACTGGTCTTTAATCAAGATCACAATTACATATGGGCATTTAAAGTATCTTCCTTCATATCCAATGTTATCCTTCTGCCTTTTTTCTACATTCAATGCATTTATTAGACATGAGAGCTTTGAACATAATCATGCAAACATAAGCATCGAAACATAATTGCCAAAAAAAGAGAAACAATTCAGCAGGCTGATGACCTCTTTGAAAAAAGGAACAATAGTAGCTAATAAAGCTGCCTAGTGGATATGAGAAATTCACTGCTTTCTGCAAATCTAAGAAGAGAAAGGGCATTTTTAATTATTCATTACACTGATGCTCAGGAAAAAATAAATTAAGGGCATCTCATTTTATGAGAATTTAATTCAATTTATATGCTGTCCTTCTCTACTACCTTTCCCATGAGGCCTGTTTAACTATAGATCTATGTGAAAAATAGCAGCTTTCTCCATTCCATTAGTGTCTCTTCCTGCCACAGTCATCTCATATACCCCATGCTGGTGACATCAGACTAATTTCAATTCAGGGCTATGGCTCTCCCAATGAAAAGCAAGACAGGGTTATAAACAGAATGATGTCCACCTTCCGACAAGATGCTGGTAGAACAGATGTGTGCTTGAGTTTGGATGTATCCCGTTCAACATTTTAGTGAGTTGACTTAATTCATAGAATGGATGTATATTTGTTAAATTCATGGATGATGCAGAATTGGGAGGGTCAGATAATATGAAGGATGACAGAGTCAAGTGTCAAAAAGATCTTGACCCATTGGAAATATGAGCTAACAGTAATATGGTGCATTTATATCTTGCAACAATACATATGAAGTTCTTCAGTCAGGATAAAAAAATCAATGGCATATATAAACATGTGGGGAAACTTTGATCAGTGGTAGATTATGTTAAAGCAACAATAATAACCACAACTACAGCACAAAAAGAACCTGAAGTTTTAGTTGACTTCAGGTTCAATATGAGTCCCTGGTTGCAAGTCCATTGCTATGAAACTCAATTTTGGAAAATGTGATGAAGCTATATAGTAAAGTTGCCTTTGGGGGATGAAATACATTCTAGAAATGCTCCAGTAGGAACTTTTTGCATTCTCTTTGATGTATGACCTCCTGGACTGCACATACCTTATTTGTGTCAGGGGAAGCCAGCAGCACTGAATATAAAATATAAGAAATTAGCAACGGAAGTTCTGATTACATCTCTCTTTTCCATAGCTTCCTCATTTACTGAAATGCTTCACTTTGCTCATCTAAAATTGGAACTAATAATACCCAGCTCCCAGGGTTTGTATAAGGATAAATTTAATAGAGAGGACAAAATTGCATTAAAACCCAAAGTACTAGCCAATGATCATTTTAAATCATGCCTTTCCATAGGTTTATCCTTAGTAGGGACATATAAGTATTTAAGCACACATAGGCTAACAGGACTTAGATATTCTCAAATACTGTTGAAGGAATATGGGTTGACACAGGCAACTTGTATATATCCTTCAAATTTTTCACTACATGTGTTTTTGATCAAGTAATTCCATTTCTCTTTATTTTTTCTTCAGAAATACTCAGACGTATGCACAAAGATAAAAAGGCTCTCTAAAGACAATTTTTCCCAGTTTTTTTTTTTTTTTTTTTTTGCAGTAGTAAGACTTAGGGAAATAACTAGAAGTTCATTCATAGGGAAATGACTGCAAGCTCTTAATAAATCATGCATTTAAGTATTATGGAATACTATGTAGTTGCTAAAAAGAATAAGGTATGCTAACAAGGAAAGATGCCCATGGCAAAAGCATGTCACAAAATATATTAAAATTGATCCAATATATGCAAAAATTAACTTCTATGAGTATAAAGAGTACAAATATTGTGCGTGTGTGTGTGTGTGTGTGTGTGTGTGTGTATGCATACATACATACACTTGGGGAGATAGGCATCCATGAATTTCCCACATTTTGCACATCTTATATCAGCTTTTGTTTTGGACTACATTTCAAGGCTGTTTGTACAGCAACAAAGCACCCTTGTAAGATAAAAAGTGCCTCCCTCTGGGGCAGGGAACAGAAAGCAGATTTTTTTTTTTCAGTCTGAAGTTAAAGAAAAGAGTATCTCCTTCAAGAGTAAAGGCTGGGCAGGCTCACTAGCAGCCCCCTTTAAAACATCGTGGTTTCCTAAAGTCAGGGTTCCCTGTGCATTTACATGTTGTTACCTTTTGCTACCTCTTTGTATATGTGCATGGGGAGGGAGTAGTGATGAAGTTTTCCACAGGAGGGATGAGAGAGTAAATCCTGCAATTCCAGCCACTTTTTTTTTAAGTTTTTTTTTTCTTTTTTTTTACAGACAGAGATCACAAGTAGGCAGAGAGGCAGGCAGAGAGAGAGAGAGGAAGGAAAGCAGGCTCTCTGCTGAGCAGAGAGCCTGATGCGGGGCTCGATCCCAGGACCCTGAGACCATGACCTGAGCCGAAGACAGAGGCTTAACCCACTGAGCCACCCAGGTGCCCCTTCCAGCCACTTCTTGAACAACTATTCAGTTGGCTTTATCTGTTTACATCCAGAGTGTGGGGCTAGAAGAAATCATTGAGAGGCAGTTACAAAGGAAAGAGAGATACAACTTAGATTATTAAGAGGAGAGATTTTCAGATTAACTCAGGCTTTCTTTTCCTCATTATTATTTCCTCAAGAAAATGTTATGATCCTCATCTGGTAGGCCAGTCCTTCATTGGACTTAGTGCTCTGAGTGTGTAAAGGGCCTGCTCAAATGACCTTGACATTTCTGTCCTGTCTCCACTCTCTCTCCATCCATATGGTTTGGCCTCATCTGAGCAGCTCTTTTTTTTTCTCCATTGACATGTCTTTTCTTGTTCATAGGAGTGAGGCTGGAGGGCCAGGATTTAACTTGAAAATTGGGTGTTGCCTTTTGTCTAGTTGAAATAGTAAACAAAAACTTTTGACTGTAGGCCTATGGAAGCCAGAAGGCCACTCAGCCTGCTATGATTCTAAGCTCTAAGTTTCTCTCCTCCAGACAACAGGACTATGGACCCTGACAAGTGACCTAGATCATCTTATAATGTTCTGTGTGAGGTTTAGGAACAAAGCCCCGTTGAACAATAAAGGGTTTCTTCATATTCTATTCCCCTCCAATACCTTCCATAGGAAGGTGATAGGGAAGATCTTGCTGGGCTAAGTAAGATTGAATACTGGGTTTCTGGCCCAGAGGCACAGCTAACACCATTCCATAACAGGACTCCAATCTTTTCTCTTTTCCAATAAGTATTAATAGGAATATTGATGAGGACTTTCTTCTGTTGGGCCAGAGAGGTTAGAATAGAGGCCTAGTATGAAGTTTCTACATAATGTATTCCATTCATATAAGAATTGGTTTGTGACAGATCTTCCAGGGAAGATGGTGGAATAGGAGGACCCTAAATTCACCTCATTCCACAGTTACAACTAGATAAGACCCACATCAGTATAAATAACCCAGAGAACAACCTGAAGATGGGTAGAACAGACTCTCCACAGCTTAATGTAGAGAAGAGGTTACACTGAAGAGGGTAGGACAATGGAGATGCCGTTGGGAGCTAAATGGACCCAGACCCAGGGAGGCTGTCAGTGGGAGGGCGGAAAGCCAAGAACATGAAAAGGGGAAGGAACAGATCCCACCCCAAGAGCCCCAGGCACTGGGCACCTGCATGAAAACCTTAATATCATGAGTTCTTACAATCAGTGGGACTTAACACCTGGAACTTCAAAAATCGGTTGGCTTGGCTATGGGAGAATCAGGAGGACAAGAGGAAACTTGAGTTGCTGCCCTTAAAAAGATGGCACAATGAAGAGCCCCACAGACAAAGAATACAAACAGCAGTTTGAAAAATGCCTGAGGTTTAGGGGAGGGAGATTTGTTTACTAATTTCAGAGCATCTGCTGGAGGGCTGGAGATTGTTGGGAGACTTCTCCAAGAATGAAAGAACTGGTGGCTGCCATTTCCTTCCCCAGCCCTCCAGCCTAGACACACTGACATCTACAGGAACCAGTGCAGCACGATATGGGTTACCTAACTTGCTAAGGGCACAACGTCTTCCTGCCCCCACTCTCCTTCAGATCTGTACCCTCCAGTGCACCCTTGGCTGGAGCCCAATAGAGAGGATGCGACAACAGTGAAGCAAACAGCAAAACTAAAGGACAACCTACAGAATGGGAGAAGATATTTACAAATGACATCTGATAAAGGGAAATTGTCCAAAAGATATAAGGAGCTGATACCACTCAACACCCAAAACACAAATAACCCAATTTAAAAACGGGCAGAAGACATCAACAGACATTTCTCGGAAGAATACATACAGGTGACCAATAGACACATGAAAAGATGCTCAACATCACTCATCATCAGGGAAATGCAAACCAGAACCACAGTGAGATACCACCTCACACCTGTGAGAATGGCCAAAATCAACAACACAGGAAACAACAAGCTTTTGTGAGGATGTGCAGAAAGGGGAACCCTCTTGCACTGTTGGTGGGAATACAGACTAGTACAGCAACTCTGGAAAACAGTGTGGAGCTTCCTCAAAAAAAAAAAAAAAAAATAGAATTACCTTAGAATCCAGGAATTCCACTCATGGGTATTTACCCAAAGAAAATGAAAGCACTAATTTGAAAAGATATATGCACTTCTATGTTTATTGTAGCATTATTTACAATAGCCAAAATATGGAGGTAGCTCAAGTGTCCATCAATAGATGAATGGATAAAGAAGAAGTGAGATATATATATATATATATATATATATATATATATATATATATAAAATGTGATGTCTTTTCTCTTTGCTTCTTTTTTCCTTAATGGCACTCATATAGATATAGATATAGATATAGATACAGATATAGAGAGATATATTTCTCACTTATATATATCTCACTTATATAATGTGATATATATTATTATATATAATGTAATATTACTCAGACATAAAAAAGAATGAAATCTTGCAATTTGCAACAACATGGATGGAGCTGGAGAGTGTAAGGCTAAGTGAAATAAGTGAGTCAGAGAAAGACAAATACTATATGATTTCACCCATATGTGGAATTTAAGAAACCAACAAACAAAGGGGAAAAAAAGACAAATCACAAAACAGACTCTTAACTCTAGAGAACACATTGAGGGTTACCAGAGGGGAGGTGAGTGGGGGGATGGATGAAACAGGTGATGGGGAATAAGGAGGGCACTTGTTATGTTGAGCACCAGGTAATATATGGAAGTGCCAAATCACTATATTTTACACCTGAAACTAAAATTACACTGTATGTTCAGGCTCTCTGCTCAACAAGGAGGCTGCTTCCCCCTCTGTCTCTGCCTGCTGCTCTGCCTACTTGTGATCTCTGTCTCTCTCTGTGCCAAATAAATAAATAAATAAATAAAATCTTAAAAAAAAAAAACTCTGCTAAATTACACTGTATGTTAACTGTACTGGAATTAAAAAAAAAGAATTTGTTTTTGTATTGCTTTTAAAATTAAGGTTGTATTTAGAAGAAGGAATAAAAATTTAAAGCTTACCTACAAAAACACATCTTAAAACATATTTTGTCATGTCTTCTTGTTTAACAAGCCAAATTACAAATGAATTCCGCATATTGGCGAAGTCTGAGAAGATAAATATCAGACAAATCTTAAGTATGTTTCGAAATCTTTCTGTCACAAGCATAGAGGCCTATTGCCCACAGCAGTAAACAATACATTAATTCATTGCTCTCCCTTTTTACAAGTCAAAAGCAGCCATGATGCCTGTATGTTTCTTAGAGTAATTTTACTAGAGTTTTCTAACCTTTACTACTGGCATCTTTATCTTCCTTTTGGGCCTGTTTCCATTTTATAGAGACATCACGCTATCAAACTCTCCAGACAGGGATGATGGGGACCGGCCTGTCCATACTAGTAGAATTTGCATCCCTTTTGTTAACCCTCTGGAAATGCCAAGCAATGATTTACAACTCCTTGCCCCTGCAGGGCGTTTGTAAAGAAGTCACCCAGATGGTGTGAAACTTTTCCGAATAGTGCAATGTGGATGCAGGGCTGTGTGTGTCTCAAGAATGTCCTTGAGGCTTTGTGCAGTCAGGATGAGGCGTGAAACATCCATAGAAAAGGGAGATAAAGAAAAAAATAATGGAACCCAAACTTGAAGCCTACACCCTAGAGTCCTGAAGAATGGAGCTATACAAAAGAATCATATACTGTATTTATGGAATGTGATGTTTAATTGAAACTGAACAAAATATCAGAGAAGTGGAATAAAGCAAAAATAGGATTATAGATATGCACACATACAAATATATACATTACCAATACTAAATACAATATATGCATGCATTCCTTCTTTCTAGGGTGGTTTTCAAAACACAACAAATTTTAGAGAAAGGATCAGCAAATTTTTCTAAAAAGGGAGAGAGATATTTTAAGTTTTGCAGGCTACTTCTCTGTCTCAATTAGTTGTCTCTATTGGTGTAGCTCGAAACAGCCACAGACAATATGTAAATCGTGTGTGACGGGGTTCCAATAACCCTTTATCTATCCTCACTGGCATTTGAAGATCACAGTTTTCAGGCCATTAGCTACTATTCTTCTTTTCATTGTGTTCAACCATTTAAACATGTAAAAGCCATTCTTAGCTTATGGACTATCCGAAAACAAGCACTAAGCTGGATTTGGCCCCTGGGTCATACTTTGATGATCTCTGCCTTAAAGGGTCAAGATCTGTGAGAAAAAAGAAAACTTTATTATATCTAAAAATCGGAAAGTATTTCAGATTTGAAGAAATCTTCTAATACTTAATATAATGTAGTCACCTTAATGGATGTGGCTATTGCAAAATGCTAAAATAATCACAGGTTAGCTTTGTATCCTTTACGTTTCCTCTGTAGTTTGTTACACCGCGTATTTCTCATCTTCTGCTGTTACCAGCAATTTTGACTGTGTGTTTTTTTTTTATCTACTCTGCACCAAAGAGCCATCATGTCCATTTGAAATTTAATAGTATGCACTGAAGATAGCTACAGTAAATGGTCATCAAATCTAAATTACTAAACAAAGCTAAAAACAGAGAAATCCATATCATGTCCATATCATATACACGTAATCACACTCGACCATCCATCTGGTGAAGTATTATATTTAATTTCAGACCATCAGCCAAAATTCTTTTCACCACAACCATCTCATAGCTAGCGTTTTGAAGCGAAAACAAACCTTGAGAGTATCTTAAGGTGTGTATTTAGATTAATGTGTACATTAGTGCAGTCTCTCAAATATCAAAAAAGAAAAGGATTTGAAATAAATCAATGGCCAGAAGAGAATAAAACTTAAGACATTGTCATACTTTATTCACCCAAGGCACTTGTGTTCACTTTTCCTGTTTCTCTTTGCTTCTTTTTTTCCTTAATGGCATTTGTATTAGTCATCTATTATGGCATAATAAAAGGTCATTAATGTCATGGCTTAAAACAAAATACATTTATTATCTCATAGTCTCTGTGAGTCAGGAGTCCTGGCATGGCGTAGCTGGGTTCTCTGCCTCGAGTCTCATAAGGCTGCAGTCAAGGTGTCAGCTGGCTGGTGTTCTCCTCTGTAGTTCGGCATTCTCTTCCAGACTCCTGTGGCTGTTCGCAGAATTCAGTTCCTTACGGTTCCTTATAATTATAGGACTGAGGTTTTTGCTTTCTTGCAGTCTTGGATGAACTCTCAGTTCCTAGAGACCCCTGCATTCCTTGCTAAATGGCCCTCTGAAAACATAGCTTGCTTCTTCAAGGACCAGCAAGAGACTCTCTCTTGCTCCCGTGTGCTAAGAGGGAGTTTTATGTGGTTTAATCAAGAGGGTGCTTATTTCATAACCTTTGCTGTATTCTATTGGCTAGGAGTAAGTCACAGGTTCCATGGATCTCAAGAAGAACGATTATATAAAGACATGACTCACTGAGGGCCACTTTAGGATGTATCCACTGTAATATTACTAATAGTGATTCAAAATAAATTATCTCTGTGACTTAATTAGTCACATAAGAATATTGGGCTGTGTTCTTAGAGAGTGGCTATACACTGGTCCTACAATCCAATCTGTAATGTGTCTTTTTTTTTTTAAGATTTTATTTATTTATTCATTTGACAGAGCGAGATCACAAGTAGGCAGAGAGGCAGGCAGAGAGAGGAGGTAGCAGGCTCCCTGCTGAGCAGAGAGCCCGATGTAGGGCTCGATCCCAGGACCCTGAGATCATGACCTGAGCCGAAGGCAGAGTCTTAACCCACTGAGACACCCAGGCGCCCTCAATCTGTAATGTGTCTTAAGAGTTCTCCAACTGGAATACAAAACTCTAAGTTGGAGTTTCTCAGTTGAGGTACTACTGACATTTTGGTGGAAGAGATTTTGTTGTGGCAGGACTGTCCTATGCATTGTAGTATGTTTCGTAGTATCCCTGGCCTCTACCAACTAGGAAGCCCTCCCTCCCCGTTGTGACAACTGAAAACATCTTCTGATATTGTCAAATGTCCCCTGGGCGTAAAATCTTGTTGAGAAGCACTGTTATAGATAATTCCAGTCTTTATTTTGTAAGAGAAATCTCAAGCAGTCTTTGAATCATTGGTCTCTTTAACACACAAATGCTACAGTGGTCCTTAGGGTGTTTTCAGAGAACGAAAGGGGAAATAAATGAATGGGGGATGTATTTTGAATGTTTTCAAAGGTATGGAGGAAAAAGAAATTTAGGAAGAACATATTTCTGGTTTGGCTAACTTTATAAATGGTATATTCTCTGAGAAACGGAGTAAAAGAATACATGCAGGTCTCAGGGCTGTGGAGTGAAGAAGAAGGACCCCGAGTTTGAGGTTTTTATGGAATTTTTAAATGGATGTTTGCAACGAAGAGTTGGATATATAATTATGAAGCTCTGGGGTGAGATTAAGAACCAAGGGCCATGGGGCGCCTGGGTGGCTCAGTGGGTTAAAGCCTCTGCCTTTGGCTCAGGTCATGATCCCAGGGTCCTGGGATCGAGCCCCGCATCGGGCTCTCTGCTTGGCGGTGAGCCTGCTTCCCCACTCTCACTCTGCCTGCCTCTCTGCCTACTTGTGCTCTCTCTCTATCAAATAAATAAATAAAATCTTTAAAAAAAAAAAAAAGAACCAAGGGCCATAATACGTATTGCATGGAGCATGGGGAGTGGTGCATAAACAATGAATTCTGGAACAATGAGAAGAAATTTTAAAAAATAAATAAATTTTTTTAAAAAAGAACCAAAGGCCATTGAATTTAAATGGTAGTTAAAAGGAAGGGAAAGGGGGTTGAAATCATGCAGGCCTATCATGTAGAATGAACAGAGCAATGGTCTGGATAGGGCCCTTAGGATATGAAAGGTGAGACAGGAGACAAGGAAAGATAAATTAATTATAGACTTCAAAAAAGAGTTAGGATGAAGAACAGGAGGAAATGAGAATTTCTCCATGAAATTAAAAGTACTTGATACTTTTATCAAAAAATGTGGTAATTGGTGCCCAACAGAGTATCAAAATCCAGCAAGCTATCTACTGGATCTGGCAATATGAAATCAGTTTCTTGGATTTTTCAATGTGAAATCTAGTGGTGCAAAGTTCGAAGCCCAGTTAAATCTCCTTCGTCTATGGTTAACTTGCTTCAGTCAGACCAGCTTATACTGATCTTCTCTTACACAGGATTCCTAAGCCTTTTTCCATGTGATAATATCACATAATTTCACATTTCATCCCTGTTTTATCAAATATCTTGAATTTCAATTCAAAGGGATCTCAAAAGAGAAGTATAACTCTCTTTACTCAGTGTTTGCCCTGCATTTTACAGAGACTCCGTGAAGGAAACCTTGTTTAAAGCTTGCTTGAGACTGCAGTTGTAGAGAGGAGAGTGAGAACCAAAGTTTAAGACTATTGTCTTCTAGAGAATACCATTGTTTTTCAATTCACTGTTCCTTCTTCTTGGCCATATGTTCATGTATATATCTTTGTTAAGTATTTGCATTTTAGTAGTCTATATAGGAACTGCTAAGTGTTTTGTTTGGGTCTTTATAAGGAAATAGTATGTGTTTCTAGAAACTTGTTATTTTGAACCTCAGTTTAAAAAAAACAGTGATTTAACTGAATAAGCTACGTATGCTCATTATATAGATATTATCAGAATGTATAAAATGAAATCAGTGGTCTCTCCCTCTACCACTAGTTCCACTCCTGCAGTATTACCACTGTTTGGAATCTAATGGGTTTTCTTTCATCCTGCTTCCTTCTTTATGCACATGTATAAAAACAAATATACACTTACATGGTTGGAGATGTAAAAAAACAGATTTTATGAAATTATCATGATAGTATACAATATTATTATGCATTTAAAATTTACTTCTATGTCGAGGATATACCTTCAAGTCAATACATCTGGATCTACTACACTCAATATAATAGAAGTGTACTATTTCAAAGTATCACTGTGAAATTATTCCTTAAGTCACATATCTATTAATGTATATTCATGTAGTTTTCAGTTTGTTAAAAACAATGCTTTAGGGGCACCTGGGTGGCTCAGTGGTTAAGCCTCTGCCTTCGGCTCGGGTCATGATCTCAGGGTCCTGGGATCGAGTCCGCATCGGGCTCTCTGCTCTGCAGGGAGCCTGCTTCCTCCTCTCTCTCTCTCTGCCTGCCTCTCTGCCCACTTGTGATCTCTCTCTGTCAGATAAATAAAATCTTTAAAAAAAAAAAAAACAATGCTTTAATAATGAACATTTATGGTTTATATGAGTACTTTCAAGTAGCAGTGTCTTCTGCATTTAAAATGATTTTGGGATGCCTGGCTGGCTCAGTTGGTAGAACATGCAACTCTTGATCTTGGGGTCATGAGTTCGAGCCCCAGATTGGGTGTAGAGATGCCTTTCAGTCATTTAACCTTTTCTCTGTGTTTGGTAATTCTTGATTTGCTAGGTGCTTACTGTGCCACTAGCTTGGGTTCCAGGCAGCCTGGATCTCTCACCTATTGCAGTTAAAAATGGCATAGGCTTGGGATGCCTGGGTGGCTCAGTTGGTTGAGCATCTGCCTTCAGCTCAGGTCATGATCCTAGGACCCTGGGATCAAGAACAGTGTTGGGCTCCTTGTTCAGCAGGGAGTCTGCTTCTCCCTCTGCCTGCTGCTCCCCCTGCTTGTTCTCTCCCTCTCTCTCTCTCTCTGGCAAATAAATAAAATTAAAAAAAAAATGTCATGGGCTTGGTGTCTCTAGTGTTAATGTCAAAACTGGGCATGAATAGGGGCGCCTGGGTGGCTCAGTGGGTTAAAGCCTCTGCCTTCGGCTCAGGTCATGATCCCAGGGTCCTGGGATCGAGCCCCGCATCGGGCTCTCTGCTCAGCAGGGAGCCTGCTTCCCTCTTCTCTCTCTGCCTACCTCTCTGCCTACCTGTGATCTCTGTCAAATAAATAAATAAAATCTTTAAAAAAAAAAAAACTGGGCATGAATAGTCTTTAACTGAAACAACTAATTAAGATAAAATAAAATATATTCCTTTCACTTGATCTTGGCTACTATCAGTTATGTCACTTGTTATGGAATGCTTGGGAAAATAGGAGTACTTGGTCATTCTGCTACAATTTTCTTCAACCGCTTTTTTTTTTTGCCTTTTTAAAAATGTTTCTTTCTTGTTCTCCATCAGATTTCAGGAAGTTGAGGAGTCTAAGATCATGTGACATTAGAATACTAGAAAAGTTAATAAATAATAGTTAATAAATAAAAGAAAAGACCCAGGAAATTAAGAAAATTACTTAAAGAAATCCTACTCAGAACAAATGTTCACTGTGTCCCTCCCGGAATCCACTTTTACATATTGAATTTCCTCATGTAGTCAAGTATTCAAACCTAGAAAATCTATAGGAGTTTTCGGTGAGACAAAGGCACACTGAATGATTGCCATTCATTCTGTTTCATGGCACATAATTGCTAAGAATAACTGGTTCCTAATGTGTATTTTAAATACCAGATTTTGTGTGGAACATAAGAAGAATCGAATTACATATTTTTTCTCTTCAATGATTGTGCTATATAAAAAGATCAAAGGGCTCAGAATTGGGCTCTAGTCAGAGCTATTTACTAGCCATGTGATCTTGGTCAAATCATTTAACCTCTTTTGGGCCTTGGTGTCTTACTATAGAAATTGAGGGGGAGGGAAATAGATTCTCTAAAGAATTTTCTAACTCTGAAATTGTATGACCCTTAAATTCTATTGCGGATAGAATCTCATTAAACGTGGACCAGTGGTGCCCCTTAAAATGAAAATGTCTTGGTATGATTGCTGTTGTAATGTGCAAATGTTCCGAAATTAAATCAATAAAGTGAAATCCTTGCTGCTCTTTCATATGCATGATTATATTGTGTGATGTTAAACAGTTGCCGTGTTCTATCATGGCTGCAGCCCTTCAGTTCTGGTTGAAATGACTCCTGTGTGTATACTGAGAAATAAGACTAATGCATGATTCAGCCCCGTTATAAATCAAAGATTCTATTACGGGCAGAAAATAGCCCAACAATAGCTATTCTATTACACTTCAATGGCATTAGAAAAGAAGAGAATACATCAAGTGAAGAACATAGGCCCTGCCTTTTTATTCTGCAATACAATAGAAGCCATGTAGGTTTTAGTAGTTTCTTCTGCACAGTGGTTAGCGTGTTTACACCTACGCTGAATGACACTGTCCAAGTCGTACTTCTGTTTTTTTTCAAAATATCAGTTCTCTTCTGTGCTTTGGTAAAGAGATGGAGTTTATTATACAGAGTATGGTGGATCATTTCTTTCAGTGTAGCTCATTTGGATTTTTACTTTCTGATGCCTCACAGGGAACAACTGCACAAAATATGTATCAGGAGAGCAGTATATGTCTGTACTTGTATATAAGTTGATTTGATAAAACAATTATATTTAATATAAATTTTTAGTTGTAAATGGTCCTAAAGACATTGTCATGTAATCTATCCCCGGTCTTCCAGACCTATGTTTTATTGTATAGAGAAGAGTTAGACATTTATCCTTGACATCTCTTCCACCATTTCCTCCTTCAACAAACTTCGAACTGTCATGAGAGCTGCTATTTTTTAAAAGATCATATTTATTTATTTGTCAGAGACAGAGAGCACAAGTAGGGGGAATGGCAGGCAGAAGGAGAAGCAGGCTCCCTGCCGAGCAAGGGGCCTGATGAAGGACTTGATCCCAGTACTCTGGGACCATGACCTGAGCCAAAGGCAGATGTTTAACCAACTAAGCCACCCATGCATCCTGAGGGCTGCTAACTATTTAAAAGCATCAACAATTGTAGGCCCCATATATAGTAGGTTGAGTAATGAACTTCACCCCAGTCCCACTTAGCCTAAAATGTCATTTATATGAAATTTATTTGGTAGAGCAATGAATTAATTTTCAGGAGAGGCATGATCTTAATAAATTATTTAATAAATAATGAAGCCTGCTCATCACATATTGGTACATCACATACTAGACAGCAGCAACTATGGAAGAGAACAGTCCTACTTCATAAAATTTCAAAACTTGTAAGATAAAAACAGTAATGATAGGGCTAAACACAATTTGTAGAAATTTTTAGGATCCAGAAGGGTTTGAGAATGAAACAGTGAGTGATGGAGGCGAGATGGGGCAAAAACAGGGCCTTACCCCCAGTACCATACATATGATTGTTATCTTGATTGTCTCATTAAAATCATTCAATTTTGAAGGTAGCCACTCTCCATTCTATACCAATTACTTAATGATTCTTTCTTCTTCTTTCTTTCTTTCTTTCTTTCATTCCTTCCTTCCTTCCTTCCTCACTTGTGCACAGGTGGGGAGAGAGCACAAGTGGGGAGAGGGATAGCAGGCTCCCCACTGAGCTGGGAACCTAATGCAGGGCTTGATCCCAGGACCCTGGGATCACGACCTGAGCCAAAGGCAGATGCTTAACCAACTGAGCCACTCAGGCACCCCAGAGAAATAGTGTTTAATTGAGAACTTGGTGGATTATATCTATTCTCTACAGATATAAACTCACATGCTAGCATGTTTTGTTTTTCTCTTTTGTAGTTAATATTTATCAATATAAAAAACTATTTTCTTGAATAGTACCATGATCGACTTCTGTTCTTATTATGAAAAGGCTAAATAATGTCTTTTAAAAAAAAAGATTTTATTTATTTATTTGAGAGAGAGAGAGCATAAGCACAAACAGGGGGAGCAGCAGGCAGAGAGAGAGAGGGAGAATCAGACTCCCCGCTGAGCAGGGAGCCCAATGTGGGGCTCAATTCAAGAACCCTGGGATCATGACCTGAGCCCAAGGCAGACGCTTAACTGAGCCACCCAGGCGCCCCAAGGCTAAATAATGTCTTAATGTCAACTTAGAAAGTGGAATTTATATACATGCTGTATTTGCGTAAGGAGCATTTTCATATAATAATAGATTAAAACAATGCATTTGGCCAAAGAAGCTATATAGTTAAAAGCTGCAGAGCATTAGCCTAATACATTAGTTTCCAAGGTCTAATTCTAAAAAAAAAATAGATAGGCATGAAATAATTTTCTCATTTAAAACCAGAGTTGAGGGGTGCCTGGGTGCCTCAGTTGATTAAGTGACTGACTCTTGATTTTGGCTCAGGTCATGATATCAGTGTCCTGAGATGGAACCTGGGGCTCCATGCTCAGAGGGGAATCTGCTTCTCTCCCTCTCCCTCTGCCCCCACTCCTCCCCCACTTGCACATGTGTGCTCTCTCTCTCTAAAATAAAAACAGATAAATCTTAAAAAAAAACTAGAGTTGACTTCATTGTTTTGTTTTTATAGTGAAATAAATCTGTTACTGCTGAAACCCAAAGAAATAACACATTAATACATCCTCAGTGAAGTAAAATCAATCCTACAGGTCATTGCTTGACTTTGTGGGTTAAAATTGCTTTCAAAATCTTATTATTAGCACTGTTGCATTGGAGGCTTCTAACTCCATTACCATAGAGAAGAGATTTCATTTTTTATAACAGCTTGCTACCTTTCAAAATGCAAAATTTTAAGTACAGGGCACTTTGAGTAGACTTGATTTTCCTAAATTGAAAGAGATTGAGCTTGTTGTCAGTAACTTGTCTCAAAGGCCAACTTTGAAAATTTACAAGTTATGGAAAAATGCTGAAGGAATAGATGGATAAATGAATCATTGGCACGTTTAAGAATGAAATGCTTTTGAAATAGGTTGCTGTGTTTATGGTTGGCTCAATTTACCCTCTCTACCACCTTCTTTTTTTTTAAAGATTTTTATTTATTTATTTGACAGATATTACAAATAGGCAGAGAGGCAGGCAGAGGTGGGGGGGGGGAAGCAGGCTCCCCGCTGAGCAGAGAGTCCGATGCGGGCTCGATCCCAGGACCCTGAGATCACGACCCGAGCCGAAGGCAGAGGCTTTAACCCACTGAGCCACCCAGGTGCCCCTCTACCACCTTCTTAATTTAGATCTTCCTCAAGCTGAAGAAGAATAGATGAAGGAATCCACTTCTGTCATTTTATTTTACTGCCAAATCCATACTCTAATTTCTTTTCCACATGCTGTTTTCCAAGTGTCATGAGATTAGAAGCCCGTTTGTTTTTACTCACTTGTAAGTGTTGTTGCATATGAGAAATGAACTGGATTATGCGTTGTGCGTATCCATCTCCAAGGGAAACGATAGCAAAAATAGCTTGCCGATCAACAGGTTTAAAATCTAATAGAAATGTTTTCAGTGTAGCACTATGCTTTTCTACGGCGTTGAGAAAGCATGTTTACTTACCTCTATTTCTTCATTCCTTTTCATTTCCCTATGAAAAATTGTTTGGTTTTGATCTGTTTTTTATTGGTGTGTGCATTACATCAAGAAACTACATGATATAATTTATACATTTTGGAACTGATAGAATAGTGTTATCAACTCAAAACAATTGTTCATATATTGTCATAACTATCTATCAACAGAGTAATAAAGATTATATATTATTCTTGAAGTAGTGTCTTTTGCAGGGCTGGTTTTGTTTTTCATCCTCCCCAAACTTTAACACTCTCTATCATTCCTTAACTAAATATGTTCTTTTGAATAGGAGGAATTATTTTGCTTAAACAGGACATCTTGTTTCATTAAGGAAACTAATTTCATGCTCCTTCTCAGAATTTTCAACTAAACCTTGGGGAGTAGCATATAAAAATTTTGAAAGAAAAAAAGAAGGATATGTCTGTCTTATATTTAATTTTCTTACTTTAATTGTATTTTTCCAATTTAGGAAATCTACATTTAAGCTGCATCTACACGGCATAAAGTTGAAAAATTAGTTAAAATTAGCTAATGGATTTGCATTTAAATAGACAATCTAAAAAAAAGTGAAATCTGAATGTTTCCTATCAGGAAGAGATTATAGCTTTTACCAAGTTATGATTCCCACACAGAAATCTGGGCAGTTGAGGAAATGAGATAAGGCAAGAGGAAGAAGTAAGCAGAAACATTGGGAAAATATTGCGTTAGAAGGTTTGGTGCCTACTCATCCTGAAGAAAGTTCTATAGTGCCTGAAGTTCAGAGCAAATATCCATTAGGAATTTCGAAATCAGCTATTCCCACCTCATGTTCTATATCTATGTTTATCAGTGATTCAAATTCAACCTCTCTTCTTTGAATTTCAAACCTATTAACAAACACTTTTCCTTCTTTGTCTTCTATGATACTGCTGTCTATCTAGGGCTCTTGCATCCGGTCGTGAAGACGGCTTGCTGCACAGGGGCCATAAGCACACACCCTAGTGCTGGCCTGCACCTACCAGGATTCACACAACGGGTGCTGTGTGGGTCAGCGGCTTTCTGTGTCTATCTCACAGATAATTGCTTCCTCTGCAACCTGCCTTCTTGAGTGGATTGTGACCACTGTCCAGGCTTTCTGCCTCATGGTTACTTAGGAAAGAACATTTCAGTAATCTGAAGATGTCAAATTCGCCTCCAAATAGCACAAATGTGAGGTTAACATTCCCTCTGAGAGAAGCAACAAGTAGGTGAAGGTTAATATTCATGCAAATCATGGGTAAACTGGAGGCCAGACATTGAGAAATTTGTTATCTGAACACGTCCATTTAGTGCTTAAATAGATACTAGATTCATTAGCTGAGAGTGAAGGGAAATGGGTAGAATGGGATAAAAGGACAGCCAAGAAATTGTGAACTAGCTGAGATGGAGATAGAGCGAACATAGAATTTACCTTCCAAAATGTGGCACTTTTGACAGTGTGTTAGTTTCCTGTTGTAACAAATTACCATAAACTTGGTTTGCTTAAAAAGCCAGAAATTTGTTCTCCCACAGTCTGGAGGGCCAAAAGTCCTACCTCAGTTTCACTGTGCTCAAATCAAGGTGTCAGCAGAGCCCTGCTCCCTCCGCTCCACCGTCTTTAATGGAGAATCTGTTCCTTGCCTCTTCCAGCTTCTGGTGGTTGTCAACATTCCTTGTTGTGTGACCACCTCACTCCCATCTCCGCCTCCATGGTCGTATCACCTTCTCCTCCTCTGTGTTTGTCCTATTTTTCTCTGTGCCTGTCTCATAAAGGTACATGTGATCCCACTGAGGGCTCACCCTGATAATCAGGATAGGCTCCCCATCTCAAAATCCTTACCTTAACTATGTAAGCAAAGTTCTTTTTTCCCCTCGCTATCTAAGGTAGCATTTACAGGTTCTGGTAGTATGATGTGGCTGTTGTGGAGAGGGGTTATCATCAGTGAACGATCACACGGCAGCAACAGGGCAAACTGGGACTGTCCCAGCCAAAACGGAATACAGCACTTTTCTCCTAAGAATATATGTATGGTTTGTGTATATGTTTGTAAGCATAAGCTCTGACCGTTGGTTTTCCCTTTTTTGTAATGCAAGTGCCTGGCTTAAGCTTTGGTTGCAGAGGCCTCAGTTTCAACCACACTTATCTTAAATAAACACATTGCCAGTCATAGGACCAGATAAGGAGCCAGGCCACCCATGCAGCTCCTTTGTTTTAGAGATCTTGGTTTGGGCCACTTGCTTTAAATTCCCCACTTGTGTGTGTGTGTGTGTGTGTGTGTGTGTGTGTGTGTGTGTGTGTATGTGACAAGAGAACGAGAGGGAGCACATGCATGATGTGTGGCAACCGGAGGTGGGGGGACAGAGACAGAGGGAGGGAGAGAATCTTAAACAGGCTCCACACCCAGCTCGGAGCCTCTATGGGGCTTGATCTCATGACCCTGAGATCATGACCTTAACTGAAATGAGGGGTTGGACGCTTAACTGATTGAGCCACCCAAGGGCTCCCCACTCTCATGTTTTAAATTCACCAATTAAAAGTGAGCTTGTGAAACCTTAGGCTCCCATCCTTGACCCCCCAAAATGCAGAACCCCAGGCCTGTGCTCTCTCACTACCTGTGACCTTGCTATGTGGCCCTGGGTGTGCCATGTAATTTCCAGGATCTGTAGGTAATAAACCTTTTTTTCCTTCTTCAGAGTTTCCTGATAGTTATTGCTGAAGGGCAGCTTGCAATCATAATAACCAGAAGGACCTGTCCAGCCACAATATCAGTTGTTGATTAGCTGAGACCAGCACACAAAACAATATGTATACACATACACACACACAGTTTAAATATTCAAATATTTCATTATGATTTATTTTAAAAAAAACTATGTTTGCATCTCACTTTCAGTAGTGATCATTTTCAACTCTTTTAGCTATACTATTTTTATATATAATATACTGTGATTTAATATAAAATATATGTATTGGTCTCTGCCCCTGTTTCTGGGCATAGAGCTCCTACAGCCCTTGAAATTTCCTAGAAAGAGCACTAGGAGCCTCTTTTAATACTTGGTCTTTAACTCCAGTTCCTGACACAGACCAAACCCCTTGGAATGTCCTGGGTGATAGGAGTATTCTTTTGTTCCAATGAGACAATTCTTGGTGGGCTCCTGGATAGCTATTTAGGAGGGGGGTTGGCAAGCCAGAAAGACCGAGCTCTGGGTTAGAAACTTGGAACTTTCAGTGCTACTCCCTATCCACAGAAGGAGAAAGAGGTTGGAGATTGAATTAATGATTGGATCATGCCTACATGGTGAGGCTTCCATAAGAATCCCAAAAGTACGGGGCTTGAGGTGCATTCAGATTGGTGAACACTTCTACATGCTAGGACGGTGCCACACCCCAACTCCACAATGACAGAAAGGGTCCCCTATGCTTGGGACTCTTCTAGACCTTGCCTTGTGTTTCTCTTCATCTGACTATTCATTTGCATCCTTTAAAATGTCCTTTGTGATAAACTGGGAACTGTTTTCCTGGGTTCTGTGAGCCCTTATAGCAAACTATCAAACCTGAGGACGGGGTCATGGGAACCTCTGATTTGAAGCCAAGTCAGACAGACGTTGTGAGTACCCTGTGGACCTACTATGCACAATTAGTGTCTGAAGTAGGGAGCAGTCTTATGGGACTAAGCCCTTAACAGGTGGTGTCTCTGCTAACTCCAGTTAGAGTCCTTATTGATTTGACTTGCAGCACATTTGGTTGGCGTTAGATAGTCCGTGTGGGAAAAGAAACCCATATATCCAGTGTCAGAAATGCTGTGTGTGAGGAAACCGTGTTTTTCCCTTGACACAGACTATTATGGCTATTTTTTCGATTTATTGGTTTTAGCAAGTACCCTCAACTTTCAATTCATTGGTTGATTATCCCACTCCATCTCTATTTGTTTTTCTGCATCCAATCTCTCTCTCTCTCCTCTGTTCTTCTGTGTGCTGACAGGATGACCCCTGTGGACTGGATCGCCAGAGCCCCCTTGAGCTTTGGCTTATAATTGCATTTTGTCAATGACAGGACAGGTATTGGAACAGGATCTGAGGTCAGGAGTGAGAGAGGTCAGGTGTCTATTCCCATTTCTGGATGATCCTTCCTTGCCAGTTTACAGATTAATAGTGGCCATGTTCCCCTACCTACAGCCACAACTCCTGTTGGGGAGCCCTTTCCCATAGTTACAGATCTTGTCAGTTCCAGTAATGCTGCTCTCTCTCTTGCCTTCTCTTGTAAGGCTGGGAAGAGCTTCATACTCTTGTTAGTCTCTGGCTGCATCACCATTCAATTGAGTTCTTTAATCTTCCTCTCAACTCTATAAATCACCCTTTCATTACAGTTTCTTCAACTACCTTTTGAATAAGCTATCTGTTTTCTACAGAAACCTTGACTAAAAAATGTTTAGCTCCCACATTTCTCACTCACACCCTTTTCCTATTCTTTCAGCATACTCATTCACTACTTAGAATGTAACTAGAGAAAAATAGGACTTAACAAAAAAATACCTTAGTGAAGTATTTAAATAGAAGGAGTTTGGGGCGCCTGGGTGGCTCGGTGGTTAAAGCCTCTGCCTTCGGCTCAGGTCATGATCCCAGGGTCCTGGGATCGAGCCTCACATCGGGCTCTCTGCTCAGCAGGGAGCCTGCCTCCTCCTCCTCTTTCTCTCTGCCTGCCTCTCTGCCTACTTGTGATCTGTCAAATAAATAAAAATCTTTAAAAAAAAATAGAAGGAGTTTAAGCCAAGAAATTGGCCACTCAATTGATCGATGTGTTGGGAGCCCCAAAATGAGGGGAGGTGGAGCAACGCGCACATGAGTATCAGCAGGAAACAATTACCACCCCTGGGACAGAGTGACAAACCTAGGGTGGTGTTGCTGGTGTCCAGGGCTCAAGATTGCCTGGTAAATGTGAGAACCACGGCCAGACTGTTTGGAAGAATAAGAGATGCAGATATTGCCAGAGAGGCCAGCTGCTGCATAGAGGGAGGAGAAGAAACCTGAATCCTCCTTACCTTCTGCCCTCCAGTCTCCCTTAAGTGCCTCCCACTGGCTAAACTTACATGGAAACCAGAGAACCAAAAACTGATATAATTTGCCCAGAAGTCATACCTCTGAGATACAGAAAAATTGTCCTGGGGAAATTCTGGGGCATTTTAACTCTTTCATGTAGGCCACCATTCAGGTCAGGCTTTAGCAAACTGTTAGATCTGTTTGCATCTGCTTCACTTCGTCCATTAAGGCCAAATCTCTGGGAAGTTTACCTATCATTTTTGAAAGATTTATTTATTTATTTTAGAGAGAAGAATGAGAGAGAGAGAGCGTTAAAGGGAGAGAGAGAGAAGCAGATTCCCCACTAAGTGTGGAGCCCAGTGCTGTTCGGAGCTGGATCCCCAAGACCCTGAGATCATGATCCAAGCCAAATCAAGAGTCGGATGCTCAACCAACTGAGCCACACAGGTGGTCCAAGTTTACCTATTTTGATCAATGTTACCTAGTTTAACCTTGTGTTCTATTCTCCTTGGTCCAGCAAACTTAAAATCCATTCCCACAATACTGCTTGATTTTTTGCTTACACAAATTAGCAACAGTTTGCAATGACATTGGATGTAAGTGCTATCTCCTCCTCAGATCTTGAAATCCTTCCCTAGACCATGCTAGAATCTGACTCCTCAAGGGCAATGGAGAAACAATGTGAGTGGAGGGCTTTGTTTTTGAAGAGTTGCCTTTCTTTTGCAAGGCAACTGCCTCTGTAAATTCATTAAAGTTTCTCTTTTTTTTTCCTTCAAATAAGCTTTAATAGTTAGAATCTGGAAACAAATGGCCACCAACAATTGATAGGTGAATAACTGTATTATATCCATATTACATCCATACACAGTGAAATAGTACTCAGCAACAGAAAGAAATAATTTATCTCTGAGCAATTATGCTTACTGAAAGAAGGTTTAAAAAGCGGCTATACTCGCTTTATTATTTATTATGTATTATTATATACTATATATTTTGTAAAATACCAGAATGCGCAAATTCAAGTACCGTGAAATAAAACAAATAAATGGTTGAATAAGAATGAGGGTTACAGAGGGGCAAGAGGAATAGATTATGAAGCGACATGAAAAAACTTTGAGGGCTAATAATATGCTCATTACTTTACTTATGGTGATAGTATCACAGATGTCTACATATGTCAAAATTCATCAAACAGTACAACTTAAATATGTGCAACTTATTATATTCCACTTATATGCCAATAAAGCTATTAAGAGATATAATGCTACGATATAAAAATCTGGATCTCCCATCTCTTTTGGGAAATCAACCAACCCTATATTCTTTCAACTATTTCGTACTTCTCATATCTTGCTAGGGTCAGCCCTGCCTCAGTGGCAGTAAAAACTAGAGAAAAATTAATACCATGTTCACCCAAACACTGGCTGGATCACAAGACCCATCTGAGACTGCAGTCTCTCTCTTCCCTGCTCTGGGATACCAGCCTGTGCAGTGATGGCCTAAGGTCAACAGCCCAGGGCAGTATAGGAATCCAGAAAACCTTTTGATGGTTTGCTCTGATATTGACCTCTGCCACAGGAGATAAAGAGGTCTGTAGGTTCTAAGAATTTCTGTACACCTTTAACCCAGAGCCACAGTCACATGAAATTTACGTCTGCCCTTCAGAGCAGACACATAACCTTTAGTTTGCCACAATCTCCACCACTCCCTAATTAATCAAGGTTTCTGTACTCAGTATTTCTATATTATGTTTTTTTTAATCTTAAAGGTATATTTTAACTATTAAGTTTTGAAAGAGTTCTCTAAATAAGTTATAATCAAGTCAACATTAGAATATCTAAATAAAACAATCTTTACCAGAGTCAGCCTTACTAAGTGCTAATGCTTAAAATTTTGTAAAGTAGAAAAACAAAACTAGTATCTTTACCCTTAATAAATTCGAGTTGCAGGAAAAATGACAACATTCTATGCATCAGAACAAGATATATATCAATTGTGTTTCCTACTTAGCCTCTGAATGTCTTATCTGCCTCCCAAATTTTGGACTTCACAGAGGCTGATAACTTCTGGGTACGTCTCAGCAGATAGCTACAGCTGTACAGTGTTTGGGAATGTGAGACATCTCCTAGGAAAAATGGACTTAAGTCCTGCTCTTCCCAGAACACACGGAGGTTGTCATACCACTCACCCCTTTATCAAGGCGAGCTTAGGGCTCATAGGAGATCCTGACATCTAGGTCATAATATCCGTCCCACAAGGCTGAATCATTTTTCCTAAGAAGGTTTAGGAAAGGAGGTTGGAGTTGCATTGCCAATTAGCCAAATTAGAGGAGAGCTGTTCTTTGCCATCCTGCCATTTTCTGTGGTGCACATAAAATTTGGGGCTGCCACAGAAAGTGCTCTTCTCTTCATGTTGGCAAAGCTCATCTCTCTCTCTCTATTGAAAAATTTTAATAACATATTTAGCCCAATATACCCCAAATATTATCATTTTAATATGTAGTCAAATAAAGATTATAAGGAGATGTTCTACATTCTATCTCACTCTCTCTCTCTCTTTCTCATACTATGTTTTAGAAATCTAGTGTGCATTTTATACATACAACATATCTCAGCTCACACCAGCCACATTTCAGGGGCTCACTAGTCATTTGTGGCTGGTGCCTACCGAATTGGACAGCACACTCTATTTAGCCCACAGTCCTAGTTTTTGTTCCTGACTGTGGAAGACACTCAACACCCTTGTATACAGGTGTGAAGGGAAGAAATGAGCTCATTGAGTCATGACCTGTTTCTCAAAAGCCCATTTCTTTTCTCAACCAACCCACACAGTGAACAGAACAAGGGCTTTAAAATAAGGCCTTTTTCAGGGCACAAAGCAGATCAGGGTGGGACAGGCAGTTCCAAGGCTGGGTGATTTGGAGGCTGGAGAAATCCATCTTAGCTATCTCATGTAGAGTCAGTACTGTCCATGGAAAACAAAAACCTCTGGAAAACTGCAGCAGATTCCAGCTCAGATCTTTCTGGCAGGTGCTGGGTCATGTCCACACCGAAACCATCTGTGGGTAGGAAGTGAGGATCCCTAATGGGTTCATATCCCTCACGATTCCCTCCAGGATATAGGAGAGAGGGTGGAAGTGTGCCTTGCCTGAGTACACTGGGGTGACAGCCACATGGTGTGGAGCCCTGACCACTGACAGAGGTGCAGTGGTCTCTGCAACAGACACAGACAATGGAATAGCTCAGGCCAGGTGAAGGTCCTGGGGAGTTCAGAAAATGTAAAAGGGGGTCCCGAAGCCTTCCCACATACCTGGCACTTGTAGTTGCCTCCCCAGCAGGGATGCCTGGATGTACGAAGTTCAACTTCATGATATTGACCCCATCTGAAAGGCTACTTTCAGAGCTTTTCTCTTTTATGAGTCATATTATGTTGAGCAAGGAGAAAGTGCATTCCCTGCTCTCTTAAGGCCTCCCTTTGGTGTGAAGTTCCTGGTGCTAAATGAACTTAAAAGATGTAGCTAAAGGATCACCAAAACTCACATACATAGGAAGCCTTTCTTTCATATGAACTTTTATGTGCCAAGCCCGGTGGGAGGGCCTTCTGTAGGCCATCCGATGTTTGCAGAACACATACGGCTTTGCTCTGATGTTATGTCTCCGGTGCATGATGAGGTTGGATTTGTCACCAGAGAGTTGCCCACATTCACTTCATCCATAGGCCTTGTGGTGTGAACTTTCATGTGTTGAAGAAGCTGGGAGTGACTGACATAGGCTTTCCCACAGTCACCACACACATAAGGTTTTGCTCCACTGTGAATTCTCTTATGTACTTTAACGTAGGAACTGTGGCTAAAGAATTTCCCACATCTATCACACTCGTAAGACCTCTCTCCAGTGTGGCTTTTCTGGTGCTCAGCAAGTGCATCTTTGCGGAGAAAGGCTTTCCCACATCGGCTGCACATAAAAGGCCTTTCTCCACTGTGAATTTTTTGGTGCTGAGTAAGTGTGTCTTTGCGGCCAAAGGCTTTCCCACATTCACTGCACTCATAAGGTTTTGCTCCACCGTGTGTTCTCTGGTGCTGAATAAGATGAGATTTTCTGACAAAAGATTTCCCACACTCAGCACACTCATTAGACCTTGATCCCATGTGAGCTCTCTGGTGTACTTGGAGGTTGGAGTTGCAGGCAAAAGATTTCCCACAGTCGTTGCACTCATAAGGCTTTTCTCCAGAGTGCATTTTCTGGTGCCTAACACATTTGCCTCTGGTGCTAAAAGCTTTCCCACATTCACTGCACTTGTAATCTTTTTGTCCAGTGTGAAGGGCTTCCTCACACTGGATGCTGCTGCATGGCTTCTCCTCATCTGTGGTGGCATGGTGCTGGACAAGTCTTGAGCTGGCCACGAAGTCCTTCTCATCCTCTTTGCAAGTGAAGGCATTCTCTGACTTGTAGCTTCCGGAACTCTTCACAAAGGAATCTTGGTCTTTTTTCCTCCTAGGGACTTCTTCACTCTTCTGCTTTGGGATCTGGTCAGTGTTGACAGTGACCCAGAAGGTTCTTCCACATGACCCACATGGATGTGCGTGAGGCCCAAGGGATGTTACCTGCTGCTCAGACAGATGCAAAATGTCTTTTAAGATTGGGTCACACATGTTACATGGGTGGCTCTTTTGGATGGAAGGACCCACGCTGAGAATTTTCCCCTGTGACTCTCTTACAGAAACACCCAGCTCAGAAGATGCGTCTTCATTTTCTACTTTATGACAAGGGCTGTGGCTCCCCCTGAATCTCCCTGCCCCTGCTGGAGCTATGGCTACATTTGCAGGAACCGCGTGCTCTCTCACTGGTAGTGGTTGGGGAATTAAATGATATCTGGAAATTGGAAGTCCCAGTGAGGTCACCAGTAGAAAGTTTTCCAGTATCACCTTACAGTATAGGCGTTTCTGAGCTTCATCAAGTAGCTCCCACTCCTCTGGGGAGAAGTATATGCACACATCCTCAAAGGTTACAATGTTGCGGTTGGGATCCATCTGTCCGCCAGCCTCCGCCATTGCTACAGTATCAAGGCCCTGAGAGGGCACGCCTCAGAGGGTGTGAGGAAAAATGAGGCAAAAGATTGTCCACGCCACGGTCAGACACCAAATCTCCACACAAAGGGACACCACACAAAAATAAAGCTAAGGAAAAAAAAAAAAGCTGAGGTAACAGCTCCTACAAAGAGAGAGTACGCCCCAACCTTGAAAATGGCGTCCGCTCGGTTGGAGAAAAAACCGTCGGAGCAATGGTCTCTGCCTAGTGCTTCCGGTTGCCTTTCTCAGATGAACCAGAACCAGATATGACGGAGCATGGTCCAATGGACCGAGGCAGGAAGTCCCAACCGGAAGTCGCCTTAAAGATATACATACATATATTTAAACAGAGGAAGGGCTGACTTCCTTAGATTGGAGAGAGGAATGGAGATTTCATTTGGCAAGTGTGACTTAAGGTAATTTTAAAGTTCATGGTTGTTGGTTTCATTCAAATCTATCCAAATGTGTCCACTCCAAATTTCATAGTCCTGAATAATTTTTTTTAATGATTCATTGTTGCTATACAGGGTAGCTATTAGGTTTTTTTGTTTTGTTTTCTGTGTTGATCTTGTATTTAGCCACTGTTGAATTCCCTCTTTAGATCTGTTTGTCGGCTGCTTATCTTGGATTGATTATATAGATGATCATGACCACTGAAAATATTTTATTTCATATTTTCCAACTTCTGCATTCATTCTCCACTTATTTTTTTCTCTCATCTTTTGTAGTGGCCAGAACTTTTAGGATAAGGTTGATTAGTAGTGTTGATAAGAGATGACTTTTTAAATTTCTGAATTTAATGTAAATTATCCTAGACTTTGCATCCTATGCTGTATAAATATTTGCTGTACATATTTGGTGGATATATTTATGAAAGTTGTTTGCCAAGTTTTTTTTTAATCATGAATGATTGCTGGATATCATTCAATGGTATATTGACCTATATTTAGTTATGTTTTTCCTCATTTAGATACATTATTTTCATGAATTAACTTTGTTGGTGAATTTTCTTAAATTTTGCTGTCCTTGAATTTTGAGATTAAACCATTGGTGATGAGGTCATTAAAATGAAATATTGACTGTGATTTGCTGATACTATGTTTGAATTTCGGTTCTGTGTTTTAAGTGTGATTAATCTATGTTTTTGTTTTCTTGTGCTTTTCTTTCTTGGGGATCACAGACATTACTAAGCTCAGAAAATGAGAAATTGTCTATTTTCTGTTCTATATATTGAAGCAGGTTTTTTTCCCCACAGTTGAAATTAGTTTTTTTAAAAAAGCTTAGTAGTCTGATATCTTTGTGGTTCTAAAAATTTAACTACTCTTTCTTTAATTTTATGGTTTTCTTCATGATGGGCCACTTGCTAGTTTATATTTCCCTAGAATATTTTTATATTATCTAGGTTTTCATATTTTTCTATTACATCGATCACTGTATTTTATTATTTTTACCTTTATTTTTTAAAAAGATTTTATTTATTTACTTGACAGAGAGAGACACAGAGAGAGAGGGAACAGAAGTGGCGGGGGGAGAGGGAGAAACAGTCTTCCTGCTGAGCAGGGAGCCCCATGCAGGGCTCAATCCCAGGCCCCCAGGATCATCACCTGAGCTGAAGGCAGATGCTCAATGACTGTGCCATGTGGGTGCCCCTATTTTTACCTTTATTTAATATTTGTCCAGGTTTATTGAGGTATTATGATGAATAAAATTGTATATACTTAAAGTATACAATGTGATGATTTGATATATGTATATATTATGAAATGATTACCACAATCAAGTTAATTAACATATCTGTCACCTTATATAGTTACCTTTTTCTGCATGTGCATTGTGAGAGTGCTTAGGATCTGTTCTCAGCAAATTTCAAGTCTACTATACACTATGATTAAGTATAGTTACTGTGTTGTACATTAGGTCCCAGTAACTTATTCATCCTATATTTTTTGTTTTGTTTCAAGTTTTTATTTAAATTCCACTTGATTAACATACAGTGTAGTAATAGTTTCAGGAGTAGAATTAGTGATTCATCACTTATGAATGACACCCAGTGTTCTTCACAGTTAAGTGTCCTCCTTAATACCCATCACCTATTCAACCCATCCCCCTGCCCACCTCCCCTCCAGCAACCCTCGGTTTGTTCTAAGAGCCCCTTATATGGTTTGCCTCCCCCCTCCACCATTTTCATCTGTTTCATTTCTTAAATTTCACATATAAGTGAGATCATATGGTATTTGTGTTTCTGACTGACTGACTTCTCTTAGCATAATACACTCTAACCTCATCCACATCGTTACAAATGGCAAGATTTCATTCTTTCTGATGGATGAGTATTATGTGTGTGTATATATCTGGATGTCTTTATATATATATATATATATATATATATATATTCATATTCACCTCTTCTTCATCCATTCATCAGTCAATGGACCTTGGGGTTCTTTCCATAATATTCCTATTGTGGATAATGCTGTAATAAACATCAGGGTACATGTGTCCCTTTGAATCAATATTTTTGTATCCTTTGGGTAAATACCCAGTAGTGCAATTGCTGGGTCATAGGGTAGCTCTATTTTTAACTTTTTGAGAAACCTCCATACTGTTTTCCAGAGTGGATGCACCAGGTTGCATTCCCACCAACAGTGTAAGAGGGTTCCCCTTTTTTTGCATCCTTACCAAAATCTGTTGTTTCCTGTGTTGTTAATTTTCACCATTCTCACAGGTGAGAGTTGATATCTCATTGTAGTTTTGATTTGCATTCTCCTGATGATGAGTGATGTTGAGTATCCATTTGTGTCCATTAGCCATCTGGATGTCTTCTTTGGAAAAATTTCTATTAATGTCTTCTGCCTGTTTCTTAACTGGATTATTAATTTTTTGGGTGTTGAGTTTGATAAGTTCTTTATAGATTTTAGATACTAACCTCTTTTCAGATATGTCATTTGCAAATATCTTCTCCCATTCCGTAGGTTGCCTCTTAGTTTTGTTGAGTGTTTCCTTCAATGTGCAGAAGCTTCTTATCTTGATGAAGTCCCAATAGTTCATTTTTGCTTTTGTTTCCCTGGCCTCCAGAAATGTGTCTAGTAAGAAGTTACTACTGTTGAGGTCAGAAAGGTTGCTGCCTGTGTTCTCCTTTAGGATTTTGATGGTTTCCTGTCTCGCATGTAGGTCTTTCATCCATTTCGAATGTGTTTTTGTGTGTGGTGTAAGAAAGTGGAAAAATATAGAATGCTTCATGAATTTGCATGTCATTCTTGCAGAGGGGCAGTGCTAATCTCCTCTATAGCATTCCAATTTTAGTGTATGTACTGCTGAAGTAAGCATGAGAACTTATTTACCTTATCACTTAAAGTTTGACCCTTTCTTTAACCAGCATTTCTCATTTTTCTCCACTACCTAGACTCTGGTGACCACCATTCTACTCTTTCTATGAGTTTGACTTTTGTTTTGTTTTGTTTAGATTCCTTATATGAGTGAGTACATACAGTGTTTGTCTTCTCGTGTCTACTTTATTTCATTTAGCATAAGTACTACAGGTTCATTCATATTGTCACAACTGGTAGAATTTCCTTCTTTTTTATGGCTGAATAATATTCCATCATATATACACATTCCACATTTTCTTTAACCATCCATTGATGAACATTTGGGTTGTTTCCATATCTTGGCTATTGTGAATAGTGTTGCAATGAACATGGGAGTGCAAAAATCTCTTCAAACTGCTGATTTAGTTTCTTTTGGATATATAACCAGAAGAGGGATTGTTGGGTCATATGTATGGTTTTTAATCTTCAGTGCTAGGTTTCTTAATAATTAGTTACCCATTTTTCATTGCTGATGTTGTTTATTCACATCTTCATTCTCTTTTCATGATTTTATTTAAATTCAAGGTAGTAAACATATAGTGTAGTATTAGTTTCAGGGGTAGAATTTTGTGAGTTATCGGTTACATGTAACACCCAGTGGTCATCACAAGTGCCCTCCTTAATACCCATCACCCATTTACCCCACCCCCACATCCACCTCCCCTCCAGCAATCTTCAGTTTGTTCCCTATAGTTAAGATCCTTCATGGTTTGCCTCCCTCTCTGTTTTTATCTTATTTTATTCTTCCCTTTCCCTATGTTCATCTGTTTTGGCTCTTAAATTCCATATATGAGTGAAATCATGGTATTCGTCTTTCTCAGCCTGACTGATTTTGATTAGTATAATGCACTTTAGTTCCATCTGTGTCATTGCAAATGACTAGATTTCATTCGTTTTGATGACTGAGTAATATTCTATTGCATATATATATATATATATATATACATACATACATGTATATATATGTATATTCTCACATTTTCTTTATCCATTCATCAATTGATGAACACTTGGGCTCTTTCCATATTTTGGCTATTGTGGACATTGCTGTTATAAACATTGGGGTGTATGTGCCCCTTTGAATCACTATGTTTGTATCCTTTGGATAAATACCTAGTAGTGCAATTGCTGGGTTGTACGGTAGCTCTCTTTTTAACTTTTTGAGGAATCTCCACATACTGTTTTCCAGAGTGGCTACACTGGTTTGCATTCCCACCAACAGTGCAAAAGGATTACCCTCTTTGGGGAGATGGAAAGGTAGTAGGGAAACTTAAAATTTTTTCTACTGATCAAAACTTCTCCTAAATATATTGACTCTGAATAAAAATCATTCCTATTCCTCTGAACAGATGTTTGAAATTATAAAGACAACATTTGATTATTTTTAGGTTCCCTTCTTTACATTTTTGTTGCATCATGAACAATGGCCATCTACAAAGGGTAGAAAGAAATACCCAGAATGAGGGGAATTTTGTTTAATTCTACTTAAATATCATCTCTTTCTTGATGTTGATTGTGCTCTCTTTCTCATGACCTGCTCTCTCCTCTTCACTCTTTCTTCCTGCTACAACCCACAAAATCAGGCACTTTGAAGAATAAAAAAACATTATGACCTTTATCAAGATAAAGGAGATTCACCACACTGATCACTGAGCAAAAGAAATTGTAAAGTGGAACTTTTAATATTTTAAAGCCATTTGGAATACAGTTCACATGAATGATTCTGTACAATGTACAAATCGGTACCCTGGAGAATTTGCACTGACAGCCATGGGAGGAAGACATGCGGGAATAACTTTTAATTGCATATTTAATTGACCTTGTAGGAAAAATGAATCTCCTATTTTGTACTGAGTACAATTACATAAAGATTTGAAAATAATATTATCCAAAAATGTTACTCAGACTATTTTATGTTGTTATTAGAATCATATAATGTTTGTACTCTGCATTCTTTTGACTGTAATAAGACAATCACCATCCTGCTTTATAGCAGAGGGGTAGAAAGGAGTTAGGAGATAAAGCATACATTTTGCCAGCATTTTTAGTAATTTATGATAAATAACTTGATAAAAGTCTCTCTGAAAAGTTTTCAGACATCATTATGAAACTATCAGATTTATAGTTTATACAGCTAACATGTAATTTTAAGGTGGCTTTTTGCTTTTCCAACAAATTGGATATTAAGGTAATTTACAACTAAGTAAATTAAGTATTTTTCCCCATGTATGTTTTCATATTGGATAGAGATAAAGAGATTGTTGTTTAAAAGAATGAATATGGCTATTTATCTCAAAAGCATTTGTCCTAAGAAGACATCTTTTATTATTTTTTTAGATATAAAATTTAGTGATTCATCGCTTATACATAACACCCAGTGTTTATCATAACTAGTGCCCTCCTTAATAGCCATCACCCATTAAGAAGAAGATGTGGTATATATATATATATATATATATATATATATATATACATACAATGGAATACTACTCAGCTATCAAAAATGATATCTTGTCATTTGCAATAACGTGGATAGAACTAGAGGGTATTAATGCTAAAAGAAGTAAGTCAATCAGAGAAAGACAATTATCATATAATCTCACTCATGTGTGGAATTTAAGAAACAAAACAGAGGATCATAGGGAAAGACAGGGAAAATTAAAACAAGATGAAAGCAAAGAGGGAGACAATCCATCAGAGACTCTTAATCATAGGAAGCAAACTGAGGTTTGCTGGAGGGGAGAGGGGTTGGGGGATGGGGTTACTAGGCAATGGATATTAAGGAAGGCTTGTGATATAATGAGCACTGGGTATTATATAAGACTGATAAGTTACTGAGCCCTACCTCTGAAACTAATAATATAGCGTATGCTAATTAATTGAATTTGAGTTTAAATGAAAAAAATTAAAAGAGAACATCTTTTAGTTAACATATTTAGAAAAAGGCATTGGCTCATATAAAAATAGTACTAGCTAAGGTCCTGTGTACAAGGGAAAATAGATAATTTTAGAAGTTATAAGGTAAGAAATGATCACTATTTGGGGCGCCTGGGTGGCTCAGTGGGTTAAAGCCTCTGCCTTCAGCTCAGGTCATGATCTGGAGCCCCACATTGGGCTCTCTGCTCAGCAGGGAGCCTGCTTTCCCCTCTCAGTCTCTGCCTGCCTCTCTGCCTACTTGTGATCTCTGTCTGTCAAATAAATAAATAAAATCTTAAAAAAAAAGAAATGATCACTATTTAATATGAGAGAAAGTAAAGGTAATTTTCTCAGACCTACAATATAGACCAGGCAGTTAAGTGCCATGATTGACAATGATTTGGGATGAAAATAGAGAGCTGTTAGGATACATAGCAACTGTGACCTACACTTCCATTTAGAATTACATGAGTTGCAGTGATGACTCTCAGAATATACACCATGAAACATCTGGCAGTGTTTAATGCCATATCCCATCTGTTGCCATCTTAAGCTGCATTAAAAGAAATAGTGTCTAGTTCACAGAAGGGGAGAGTTCTACTATATTGATCAGAAACTACTTTTCTAAACTCATCCTGGTTATATCTTAAGGGAAGTAACCCAGAGCAACCATGTAAGGCATGGAAACAGTATTCTTTTGATTTTTCAACCAAGAATATAGATTTCAGGGGACATCAGTTGTATTCTTTCCAAAATCTTAGAGCTCTTAGGGAGAAAACAATTTGATTTAGTTTGTTCTGTTTGAGCAGAAAACAGTGAAGACATTCACTTACTAGATGTATGACCCAGTGCCACTAAATCTTCACACCTATAAAACAAACTCTGAGGTAATATGGTAGATGATTAAAGCCCAATTTGCCTGATATTTATGGACAATTTAGCAAAGTCCTCAGATACTGGAAATGCATCATTGCATAAAGTTGAATGCATAAAGCCTATGCTTTACATACTGGGAAGGACAGTGCTCCCATTGATGTAGGGAAATGTAAAGACTGCAGTTCCTCTTTGCAAAGGAGTCAGAGCAGGCAAAGGACAAATAGCTGTGCAGACCATACATAGTTGCACCACACAGAAGAGCTTGCCTGCCAGTATCTTGGGAGCTTCATTCATTTAGCATCAACAAGATGGAAGACACTGAACATAAAGCAAGAAGATAGTGGGCTAGAAACTAAGAGTATAATGTCAAAGGAGAAATAGTTACTGCCTCTATACCATCCTACTAATGAGATGTAAAATGGGAGTCTGTGTTTATGTGTATATGCATGCCTGAACATGAGTTCTGAAGGTGGTCTGTCTTTATAATATGTACTAGGTTAATTTTGTTTCTTAACACCCATGTTTAATTGACGAAGTCAGAAATGAAAACACCTTGATTTTTACATTGACTTAAAATCCCACTTTAAAATCTTATTATTTTATTGTTATCTCAAAATTTATCACTTTTATTTTTATTTTCTAAAAATTTTTTAAAGATTTTATTTATTTATTAGAGAGAGAGAGAGAGAGAAAACACAAGAGAGTACAAGCAGAGGGAGTCCAGAGAGAGAGGGAGAAGCAGGCTCCCTGCTGAGCAGGGAGTCTGACTCACGTGGGGGTCGATCCCAGGACCCCAAGATCATGACCTGAGCTGAAGGCATACACTTAACCAACTGAGCCACCCAGGCCCCCAAGTGATACATCTTTCTCTTCTGTCCTCCAAAAGTATGGAAACAAAAGAAGTATATGTATATATACTGACTGCTGGGCAAGGGTGCACAGGGTGGATTTCTGGGGCCAGCAGTCGGTGATGTGTTTCTCTGTATTCACATTTAGCTAATGTGGAGTAGAGTGCACAGGTCCTACGTGCATGTCCCCCCACCCCGTGTTTATGTGAGTGGCATTGGGTCCCTACTGTGCCCTCACCCCACGAGCCTACTGTGTACAAATGGAGGAGGAGGTACTAATCCTATACCATGACCACGGCAGCTCCTTAACAACAACTTCAGGCTTTTCCGGCTGATCCCCTTGGTAGAGGCAAAGCTGGGGCTCCAGGTGAGGCCTGGTGGTCCCCTGTGATTTATGAGGAGGATGAATGGTTTGTTGTCATCTATGCATGTCAGTAGCTTGTCACATAACTGCCATTTAGTGCCTCACAGTGCTCAGGAACGAAGATAGCATTAGAGATAATTAAAGAAACTTTTTTTCAGCTCTTTGATTATTTTTGCCTTTTTTTAAAAAAAAATCTCTCAATACTTCACAATTACTTGAAACAGCTGAGAAATTTCAACATGTTCCCTTTCTGGTGTGTGAGATGAGAGTCCTGCTCACTTAGTACTGCAGTAACCCTCATTGCTTTTCCAGCATATTTCAAAGCTTTTTCTTTTTCCTTTCTTTTCTTTACTTTTTTTTTTTTTTTTTTGAGAGAGTAAGTATGTGCATGGGGGTGGGTGCTGCAGAGGGAGAGGAAGGGAGAAGCAGACTTTCTGTTAAGCAGGGAGCCACAAGCCTCTCACTACATCCCCGCTCTCCCCCTAGGACTCTAGGCTCCACACAGGGCCCTGGACCATGGAATCATGACTTGTGCTGAAGGCAGATGCTTAACTGACTGACACCCAGGTGCCCCATTTCAAAGCTTTTTCTTTCCTAAACCTTGTGCCAACAGTTACTAAGAATCTACTTCTTCACTTTGGGGCATAGAAAAATTAACCAAATGTGATCCTTCTCCACTAAGAGCATAAATAACTAGAGTTCAATTTGAAATCTCAAAAAAAAGGGGAAAGTAGAAATTGCCCAAAGGAGAAATTGTCTCTAGCTGGTGAGATTAACAGAGGCTTCAGCGCCTTTTAACTAGGCCTTGGAAATGGGCAAAGCACTGACAGATGTATATGGCAAGAGTTCCTGTTGCTTCTTTTCTTTACTTCACAATCTTCCACTCTTTTTAATTCATGGCAGTAGTCTTTTGTCCCTGTCTACTCTCTAAACCACTTGTTACAGCTACCTTCACATGATCAAATCCAGTGGTGTAATCTTAGTTCCTCACCTTAACTAAACTCTTAATGTACATTTGACTGAATTCATTTGTCCTTCTTGAAATGCTCTTTTGGCTTATGGGATACTGCACTGTCCTCTTGATTTCCTCTGAGCCTTGGTGGCCAAGCTTGGTTCTGGCCTCCTTTTTGTAACCTGCTTTTACATGTCTCTAAATGTTGGTGTGCCCCAGAGTTAAGTACTCAGACATCTACCCCCATCATTTCCACAGGTCAGGAATTCTTCAACCTAGTCGCACATTAGAGGAGTTTTAAAAATTCAGATACCCTGGGTTCCCTGCAGAGATTTTGGATTTAGTCATTCTGAGGATGGGAACAGAATCAGTATTTTAATTTAAAGCTTCCCCAGTGAATCGAAAGTGTGCCAGGGTTGAGAATCACTGAAGGGAGTGATCTCATCCAGTTCAATGACCCCAAAGGACACACACAAAAAATCTGGTGATTCAAATGGAACTCTCCATCCTTGAGCTGTCCCTTGAACTCCAGACTCATAATTAAAGGATTGACTAGACATTTCTACTTTGCAGTCTAATGCCCATTTTCAAAGTTAGCAAGTCCAAAGTTGACCTTTTGATTCCCTATTCAAATCTGCTCCTTGTTCAGTGTTTCTTATCTCAGAAGATGGCACATGTCATAATCCACCACAGTGCTCAGGGCCCAAATTCAGGTGTCATCCAAGATTCTTCTCATTCTTTCATTTCTCATGTGCAATTATCAACAAATCTCTTTGTTTCTGTCTTTCATATTCATCTTTAATTTTCTAATTTCTTACCACCTTTATGCCAATTCCCCCAGCCTAAGCCACAATTATCTCTTACTTGGACTGGTCCCATAGTCTTCTAACTCCTGTTCTCTGCTCACTATTTCTACCACCCTCCCCAGTCTCTGTACGCTTGCAAAGTGAACTTTCTGAAAAATGATAAAATCATATCACTCCCTGCTCTCCATCCTCCAAATACTTTTTATCACACCGAGAATAAATTCTGTATCTTTATTATAGTCTGTAGCCTTGGAGAATTGACTTTTGGTTATTCAGACCTTGTTTCTTACCTTCTTTTTTTGAAACCCCCTCACTCAATGTACATCAGCCACCCTGGTTTCCCTACTATTCCTCTAACACTTCACACATACTCTTGTCAAGGGCCTTTGTCCATACTATTACACAGACCCTAATATAATGTGTCTGGCTCTCTCATATTCAGATTACTGTTCAAATATCACTCCTGTCAGGGAACTCTTCCCTGAGTGCTAGATTTAGGGATTAGCCTCTGTCCCCTAATTTTGTTTCATTTTTCATACCTGACATTTTATTATGTTCACTTACTTAATTTCTATCTTCTCACTGGAATATAGGCTCCATTAGCATCGGGAGGGTCATTGTTTTCTTCACCATCTCGTCTCTAACATCTAGAACAGTATCTTGCATGTAGTAGATAGGTACTCACTGTATGAACTGATGAATATGTGTATGAACATGAGGAGAGGGATTTTAGGCCAAAGGGGTATTATGAACAGTATCATGGAAGCAAGGAAAGTTAGCTAGTTTGGGAAAAGAGCATATTTGGTGGAAGGGTGCTTGGAGAGAAATAGCAAGAGATGGTTCTATAAAAGGATATACAAGTCAGAATGTGGATGACATTCACATTAATATGAATATGAGCTCTAAACAATTCACATGGACTTTAGGAAATGGAAAGCCACAGAAGTTATTTTTTAAGTGGGCTATGTATTTGATTGAATTGAGACTAAAAATCAAATGATTTGGTAACTGAATAGAAGTGGTGGTTAAGGGAGAAAGAAGAGGTAAATATGATTTTTCAAGTGTTAGGCCTTGGTAATTGAAAAAATGTTAATGGCATCAACAAAGAGAAAGAAGACAGAAAATAGTGAGATATTGTTGTTTTCCTCTTATCGTAATTGGTAGATTTGAGGTCTGGGAAAATAATCCTTTTAACTTGGGACATGTTGTTAAGGTGCTTGGGAAATATTCATGTGGAGATGTCTAAGAATCATTTGTACATAAGGATATGGAACTTGAGAGAGAAGTCAGGGCTAAAGTTTGAGGTTTGAAAGTTCTGCCTTAAGGAAAAGATGAAATTGTAGGGATAGATATGCATATCAACGAGGAATCTGTGAGGTAAAAAATGAGAGGTTGCTATGGAATCTTAGGATATGTCACTTTAAAAGGTGTGAAAACTAAAAATATGGGAAAACCAAAGATTGTTCAGAGAAGTAGGAGAAAACCTCCATGAGCTATAACATCATGAAAGCTAAGGGAATAAAGAGTTGGAGAAATTAGTCATCCATTTAAGTTCTGGAGAGGATTTTAGGAGGATGAAGAGATAAACCTTTTGATTATCAACAGAAAAATTGACTGCAACTGTGGTGGTGTGGATTGGTGGCTTGGAAGAACTTAGAAGAATGTGGAAGGATATTATCTTTATAAGGTAGCAGGGGTGAGAAAAGAAATGTTTGAGGAAAGAGAAAAATGAAGCATAACCCCAAATCAAGCAAAACAAATTTTAGAGAAAGAAACTTAAATTTTAGAAGGGAGTGTGGTTCATTGATAGAGTAAAGCCTCATGCATCAAAGTGCAAGGTGGCTGTTAGTCCTAGCAAGAAATAGATAGACATGTACCATCTTCTTGCCCAAGAAGGAAACATAAGAGAAAAGAAAGGAGAGGAGAGTGAGGTGGAATAGAGGTGAGAAAGCACAAGTTAAATAGTTAAAATCTCAGTAAAGTTGGAAATAAAATCTTCTGTTGGGATTTGGTGCAGAGTGGAGAGGGAAAGGATTTAGCTGATACAGGTGAAAAGATTATGATCAACACTATGTTGACACCTTTTCCTCCCGATCTAACATCTTACTAAGTGATACGTGTTTACTTACATTTAAGTTTATAAAAATGCACAAATAAGCTACTGTATTTAAATGTAGAGTCTATCACTGTTGTAATTTATAAAGATGCTTTTTCTTTGAATGATAAGAAAAATAAAGTATCACTCTCGATATTTCTTAAAAGACACAGTTTTCTGAATGAGGATGAACATACATATGTTTTATTATGGTTTTCAAGATGATACGAATGAGTCTTCAATTCCAGCAAAGCTGTGAAATATCTGCTCGTAAGTAGTTAAGGGACTTACTTTCTCGCAAAAGAGCATCACTATAGTTTTTTTAATTGTATGTAAATTAGATAGAGAGTTCTAGAATTATTTCTCATAAATGAATTGACTCACATAAAGTGCATAGAGTATAGAATAATTCCTGGCACAAAGTATGCAGTCAGTATATTAACTAAAATTCATTATCATCATCATTATGGTTTTTATTATAAAGAGGAATGTGAATTTGGATTACTAAATTATGTAAAATGTTGATTTATCCTATATTTATTGATATTGTCATGGATTTGTAATAATTTGAAATAAAGTGCAAAGACTCCTTAGTATTTGATATTTGATCATAAAAACTTTACCTATTCATATTCAATGTCAAGGCACTGATCAATATTAATATAATTGATATCATGTAACTATAATATTTAATGTCATGAGAATTCCACTGCAGCTTTGCATTAATTAAATATACTATTAAATTGAGTAGCTTAACCTTCTGAAATGAATTAGTATTCATCAAAATAACACCAATCATAATGGATTCATAAGATATTAATGTGAATGTCATATATATATTTCCACAAAGGTTTCATTGCAATCATTATTCATGCATTATTGTAATAAAGGATATAAATGGCAGAAAGTACGTTGCTAATCTATGGGCCTCTATCCTAGGACCCTGAGATCATGACCTGAGCCGAAGTGGGGTGCTTAACTGACTGAGCCACCCATGGGCCCCTATGCAGCATTTTATTTTATAGACCCACTTTTTAAATTTTTGCTCTTGAGGCTTGAATTTTTGCTGTGATATCCAAAAAGTTATCTCTAAGACCAACGTCAAGGAGCTTTTCCTAAGTTTTTTTCTATGTGGTTTATGGTTTCAGTCCTTATGTTTAAGCCTTTAATCCATTTTGAGTTCATTTGTGTGAGTGGTGTATGATAGGGGTGCTATTTTATTCTTCTGCATGTGAGCATCCATTTTTCCCAGCACCATTTATTATATGTGCTGCTGAAGCGAGCACTCCCAGCACCATTTATTGAAGAGATTATCTTTTCCCCATTGAGTATTCTGGCGCCCTTGCCAAATATTAGTTGAAGGTATGCGTGGGGTTTTATTTCTGGGCCCTTGATTCCTTCCCATTAGTCTATGTCTGTTTCTATGCCAATACCATGCTGTTTTAACTACGTGGTATTGTAGTATAATTTGAAATCAGGAACTGTGATGTCTCTAGCTTTGTTCTTCTTTCTCAGGATTGCTTTGGCTATTTGGTTTTTTTACTTGTTTGTTTGTTTTTTAAATTGCATACAGAGTTTTGGAATGTTTGTTCTATTTCAGTGAAAAATGTTTTTGGAATTTTGATAAGGAATGCATTGAATCTGTAGATGGCTTTGGGTAGTATGGACATTTTTTTTTAAAGACTGATGATTCACAGACCTGTACCCCTGAAACAAATTGTACATTACATGTTAATTAAAAAAATTATTTTTCAAAATATAAAATAAGCCCTATTTCATTTTGATAAAAAAAGAAAATGCTCTAACTAAATATTGGTATCTCAATCAATGTTAATCCTCTTCTTAACTGGGTATTTTTTTGCCCATTTTTTGCCACTCATATATCACTCATTTCCTTACTATCCATTATTTTATAATTTTCGTTAACAGGAGCATTTAACTGGTAATGGAGACGAACCATGAGAGACTGTGGACTCTGAAAAACAATCTGAGAGTTTTGGAGGGGCAGGGATGGGAGGTTGGGTGAGCCTGGTGGTGGGTATTATGGAGGGCACGTATTGCATGGAGCACTGGGTGTGGTGCATAAACAAAGTATGGACATTTTTAACAATATTAGTTCTTCTAATCCATGAACACAGGATATCTTTCCACTTGTTTGTGTCTTCTTCAGTTTGTTTCATCAATGTCTTAGAGTTTTCAACATATAGATCTTTCACATCCTTCATTAAATTTATTCCTAAGTATTTTACTGTTTTTGATGCTATTGTAAATGCAGTTGTCTTTCTTTTTCAGATATTTTGTTGGTATGTAGAGATGAAACTGATTTCCATATATGATTTTGTATCCTACAACTTTACTGAATTTGATTTGTTCTAACAGTTTTCTGGTGGAGTGTTTAGATTATATATACATATAAGATTGTATAATCAGTAAATAAAGACAGTTTTATTTCTTCCTTTCCAATTTAGATGCCATTTGTTTCTCTTTATTGCCTGGTTGCTCTGGCTAGGTCTTCTAGTATTGTGCTGAATAAGAGTGGTGAGACTGGGTACCCTTATCTACTTCTTGGTATTAGAGGAAAAGTTTTCAAGTTTTTACCATTGAGTACGATGTTGGCTGTGGGTTTATCATACATGGAGGGCCTTTATTGTGCTGAGGTATGTTCTTTCTGTACCCACTTTTTTGAGGGCTTTTACCATGAAAGGATGTTGCATTTTTTAAGTGCTTTTTCTTCGTCTATTTAGATGATCATATAACTTTTATCTTTCATTCTATTAATGTGGTATATCACATTTACTGATTTTTGTATGTTAGAACCATTTTTGCATCCTAGGTGTAAATCTCCCTTGACCCCAGGTGTAAATCTCATGTGTAAATCTCACTTGATCATGGCATTTGATCCTTTTAATGTGCTATTGAATTTGTTTTGCTAATATTTGGTTGAAAATTTTTGCGTGTCAGTTCATCAGGGATATACATCTATAGTTTCTTGGGACTGTGTTCATCTTGCTTAGGTATCAGGGTAGTGGTGGCCTCATAAAGTGAGTTTAAGAATGTTCCTTCCTCTTCAATTTTTGGAAGAGTTTGAGAAGGATTGCCTTTAATTCTTCTTTAAATGTTTGGCAGAATTCATCAGTGAAACCAGATAGTCCTGGGCTTTTCTTCACTGGAAGGTTTTTGATTACTGACTGAATTTCCTTACTCTTTATTGGTCTGTTTAGATTTTCTATTTCTTCATGACTCAGTCTTGGTAGGTTGTAAGTTTCGAATATAAGTATTTATTTTAGGTTATTTAGTTTGTTGTATATATTTGTTCATAGTAGTTTCTTATGATCCTTTATATTTTTGTGGTATCAGTTGTAGTGTCTCCCCTTTCATTTCTGTTTCTGTTTGAGGCCTCTTTTTTTTTTCTTAGTCCAGGTAAAGGTTTGTCAATTTTGTTTATCTTTTCAGAAAACTGACTCTTAACTTTGTTAATATTTTCTATTATTCTTAAGATCTCCGTTTAACTTATTTCTCCTCTGATCCTTATTATTTCCTCTCTTCTGCTTCCTTTGGACTTAGTTTGTTTTTCTTTTTCTAGTTCCTTGAGGTGGAAATTTAGGGTGAAATTTTTTTTAATGAAGGCATTTATCCTATAAGTTTTTCTCTAAGAACTGCTTTGCAATATCGCATGGGTTTTGATATGCTATGTTTCCATTTTCTTTTTTTAATGATTTTATTTATTTATTTGAGAGAGAGAGAGACCAAGAGAGAGCATGAGAGGGGAGAAGGTCAGAGGGAGAAGCAGACTCTCCACGGAGCTGGGAGCCCGATGTGGGACTCAATCCCAGGACTCCAGGATCATGATCAGAGCTGAAGGCAGTCGCTCAACCAACTGGGCCACCCAGGTGCCCTATGTTTCCATTTTCCTTTAAGATATTTTTTAATTTCAATTTTGATTTCTTCTTTGACTCACTGGTTGTTCAGGAATATAGTGTTTAATATCCACATACTTGTGAATTTTCCAGTTTTTCTCCTGTTATTGATTTTTAATTTCAGACCATTGTGGTCAAAAAGACACTTGTTAAGATTTCAAATGTTTTTAATTTGCTGAGGCTTATTTTGTGAATTGCCATATGATTTATGATTTAAAATGTTCTGTGTGTGTTTGAGAAGAATGCATATTCTGCTGCTGTTTAGTGGAAAGGTCTGTATATATGTTAGTTCCATTTGTTCTAAAGTATGCTACAAGTCCAACGTTTTATGTTGATTTTTCTCTCTGTTTTGGATTACTGTAAGTGAGGTACTGAAGATCCCTAATTCACTGTACTATTGTCTATTTCTACCTTCAGATTTGTTAGTATTTGCTTAGTATATTTAGGTGCTCTGATGTTGGGTGCATATGTATTTATGATTGTTATGCCTTCTCTAAAAATAAGTCTACTTTATGTTGGTAAGAATTTAACTTCAATTACATACAAAATGCTACCCTTTTAATCCTTCCATTTTATGTTTGTGGTGTCATGATTTACATCTTTTTATATTGTGTATCCAATAGATTTTTGTAGCTATAGCCATTTTTAATACTATCTTTCTACCCTTTATCCTTTATTCTAGAGTTAATAAGCACACTAATTGTTGTATTAGAGTATTCTGAATCTGACTCTGTGTGTCTTTCCCTGTGTGTTGTATATTTTCATGTTACTAAATAGTGTCCTTTCATCTCAGTCTGAAGAACTCCTTTCAGCATTTCGTATAAGGTAGGTTTAGTGGTGATGAATTCGCTCAACTTTTCTTTATTAGGGAACGTCTTTATCTTGCCTTCATATCTGAAGGACGGCTTGCTGGCTAATGTATTCTTGGGTGGCAGTTTATTTCTTTCAGCCCTTTGAGTAAATCATTCTGTTCTTTCTGGCCTGCAAGGTCTCTGCTGAGAAATCCCCTGATAAACTTATAGAGATTCTCTTGCATGAGATAGTTTTTTTTCTCTTGCTGCTTTTAATATTCTCTCTTTGTCTTTGATTTTAGTCAGTGTTATTATAATGTTTCCTGGTGAAGATCATTTTGGATTGGACTTTGGGACAAACCATTAGCTTCATGAACTTGGATGTCCAAATCTCTCCCTAGGTTTGGGACATTCTTAGCCAATATTTAAGCAAGCTTTCTACCCCTTTTTGTTCCTCTTACTGTATAAAACTGCTGCATCATCTTCTAGATCATTGATTCTTTCTTCTACTTTGTTAAGTATGCTATAGAAGTTCTCTATTGAATTGTTCATTTCAATTATTTCTTTACCTGCAGACTTTGTTTGGTTCTTTTTAATGTTTTCTGTCTCTTTGTTAAACTTCTCATTTTGTTCTTGTATTGTTTTCCAGTATCATTCATTGTTTGTCCTTGGCCGGCAATTCCTGTATCTCCACTTCTTTGGGGCCAGTCACTGGAGGTTTACTGTATTCCTTTGATGGAGTCCTATTTTCCTGATTCTTTGTGATTTTATAGCCTTGTGTTTCTGCACTTTCGAACAAGCAGTCACCTCTGCCAGACTGCCATTGATAAGGGAAGATTTTCACCTGTGGGCAGGGTGCAAAGCAACATGCTGGGATTCTGGGACTCGTAGTGCAGGACACCTAGTGTGGGAGCATGTGGTGGCACAGGGGCTGGGGAGTCATGATGTCTCTTTGGCTCAGGTTGCTTGTTTCCACATTATTGACAACTGTGTGAACCTTGGTGGACACCCTGGGGGGGGGGGGTCCGCAGTGGCTATAAGCATGAGTGACGTCTTCAGTGACCCTTCCAAGATCAACTGCTAGGTACCAGGGCAAGCATCAGTGGCGGCCTGAACTGTTGGTGTTCACACACTCAGTTGTGGCAACAAGCTGCTGTTGCCTATGTAGAAGCAGGGACTGGTTGCAGATACACATACTCTGGTGGTGGCCAAGGCCAGCAGCAAAGGCCTGGGTCAACAAAGAACTCACTGGCAGTTGCAGGGACGCTGGCCACCAGCATGGTCTCCAATGGCTACACACCCTTCTCCAGCGCATTGCAGTGGAAGCTTGTGATGGGGGTGTGTGTGGAAGGTGTGCAGGTGCGCATCTATCTAGAGGGGCTGGCTGCAGGTGAGCATGGCAGTGCAGGCCAGTGATAGAAAACGACCTGATCTGAGCCCACAAACAGCGGTGGGGGCCCTAGTTGTTGCATGCCCCCCCCCATGGCTGCACACTTTTCCACTGGGTGTACATACTGCAGTGGAGGCTGGTGTTGGGGGTTGGACCAGGGACGTGCAAGTACACAGCTGAAGCGGTGGTCCCTAAGCATTTGCAGGACCATGGGGGCCAGCTGAGGGGGTGTAAGCTGGCATCTTGCACTGTCACAGCTGCAGAGGCCTGAGCTGGCTGCTAGGGTTGCCCCTCGGTTCTGACAGGGGCTTCAGGGGAAAGAGCAGGGAGTGACTCAGGTGGCTGGCATCAGTGACTATGAATACTTGAGGAGTGAAAGCTGATGACATTTGCAGGTGGTCCACTGTGCTGCGCTGGCTGTTGGCTTCTTCAGTGGTGAAATCTGCTGGGCTTGTGTGCAGAGCAGGTCTCCGTGAATTATAATTCTCTTGCTGTGTAGCTGCTCTTCGTAGCCCCTGCTTTTTCTTTCTTGTTCCTAGCCATCTTAGTACGTCTCAACTTTCTCATTTGGGTGGGGTGAAGCCATTATTTGGTGCCCTGAAAAGATGGAGAAGCTCATTACTCATCCAGCTCTTCCATTCCTGGGGAGCGGAACTCTGCCTGGGAAACTCTCTTGGCACTAACCAGTTCTGGCTTGTGGCATGAGATAGTATAGGCAAAATGAAGCTGTGTTTCTTCTCTTCTTTTGCAGTCATTCTCAGGCTTTTTGTTCCGCTCTATTGCTGAAATTTCTTAATAGGACTCTAGGGCTCTCCCAGAGCTGTCTTTGTTTGTGGCTAGCCGTGTAGTTGTTGATATTGTAGGGAGTTGTGGAGGGGAGCCTGGTGTCTCCTACATCACCATTTAGGGGACAGCACTCCTAAAGGTGAGATTTGAATGCTACCCAAATGTGAAGGGAAAAAAACTAACAACCTATTTCTAAACAGAATGAAAAATACATTCTAAAAAAGTTAATTGACCTTTGACAGTGTGGTGATTTGCTTCAGCCATAAAGTGACAATGATCGTCTTCTATTTTATTACTAAGAAATGATGCTGGCATTTCAATATGTAAATGTTAACTCTCAAAGTAAAATGTAAATCTGATCAGTAGGCTTCAAAACAGAATAGCTAAAGTACACACTGTAACATTGTTCAGTATGAAATTAAAAACACAATAAGGTAGAAATCCCCCAAATGTCTTACAATACTAAATTGTAATAAGTAGACACACTTTTAATGCAATTTTGTCGTTTTTAATTCACATTATTTCTAAAGCCCACATGCTTTTCTGGGTCCATTACTAAAAATTATTCTAAACAGTGCTGGGCTAATCATGAAAATGAGCTGTGAAAAGGCAGCCTGTCATTGTAGGGACAGGGATAGAGAAGTGTGTTCTTACTCAAGTGTCTAGTAGTTTCTGTTAAAAGAATAGAATTCTTGATGCTATACTTAAGCTTTTTTGTTCTATTTTTGTTTGCTTTTTTTTACAGAATGAAAGTGCATATCCAGGTTTAACAATAGAACTGGCTTACTTAAAATGAATAAAATATCCAAGTACAAGTCAATTTTTTGAATATTAAACAAACAGTTCATTTACCTTCACAGCTGGATTCATATTTGGTTATCCCAGAATAAGGACTTACATTTTTGGAAAAACCTTAAGCTCTGATGTTTAGTATTTTCCTTTATGATAGTAAATATCAATTACATGACTTTCAAAAATATACAATGCAGACTGGTGCAGCCACTCTGGAGAACAGTTTGGAGGTTCCTCAAAAGTTAAAAATAGTACTACCCTACGATTCAGCAATTGTGCTACTAGGTATTTACCCAAAGGATACAAAAGTACAGATTCCAAGCGGTATATGCACCCTGATGTTTATAGCAGCATTACTAACAATAGCCAAACTATGAAGAGAGCCCAAATGTCCATCAACTGATGAATGGATAAAGATGTGGTATATATGTACACAATGGAATATTACTCATCCATCAAAAAGAATGAAATCTTGCCATTTGCAATGATGTGGGTAGAGCTAGAGTATATTATGCTAAGTGAAATAAGTCAGTCAGAGAAAGACAAATACCATATGATCTCACTCATATGTGGAGTTTAAGAAAGAAAACATGTAGGAAGGGGGGAAAAAGGAGAGAGAGAAATAACCCATAAATGATGATAGAGAAAAAACTGAGGGTTGATGCGGGGGGAGGAAGGTGGGGGATGGGCTAGATGGGGGATGGGGATTAAAGAGGGCATTTGTGATGAGCACTGGGTGTTGTATGTAAGTGATGAGTCACTGAAGTCTACTCCAGAAACCAATATTATGTTAACTAATAAAATTTAAATTAAAAAATAAAACTTAATATTTTATCAATGAAAAAAATAAAAAAAGTAAAAACTGCAGATACTGTAGCTAATAAAGTTATCACATTACATTACCTAGAGATGTAGTGAATAGACCAACCCATAATTATTTTTACTCCTTTGTTACTCTTAGGACAGCCAAGGAGAAGCTTCAATTTTATGGTTGGTTGCAAATCATTGACCATTTTCTTCAGTTTCAAGGCTACAAAGTGCCAAACCATATTTGGAAAATAATAAACTAATAGGGATCTTCATTCCTTGAGGGGAAATGCTCTATGATATGCTTCATTTTGATTTAAAACTACTACTGACCCTTGAGCAACTCAGGTTAAAATGTGTGTATAACTTTTGAAACCCCCCCAAACTTAATTATTAGACTATTGTCTACTGTTGACTGGAAGCCTTACCAATAACATAAACAGTCAATTAACACCTATTTTGTATGTTATAGGTTATCACATATTGTATTCTTAAGGTAGGCTGGAGAAAATAAAATGTTATTATGAAAATCATAAGTTAGAGAAAATACATTTACAATACCATATTTATCAATACCATAAATTTACATTGTTCATAAGATGAATTGTCTGTCAGTATCTACATCAATATTGTCTTATATGACACAAAACACTGTAGATGTTGTACTTATTGCTAACATGGAGTGTCAAAAATGAAAAGATAATGTGCAAAGAAATTTATACTTATTTGTAGGTATTACAATTCATGCATTAACAAAGAAGCAGCAATATAATTGCTTTATGGTAGCCTAGTATAATAGATAAGATTGCTTCATGGTAGCCTAGCCTATACATTAATAAATGATCCGTTATAAAAATTTTTATGGCATATAATATTACAGTCATAGTCACAATACAGTATTGGAAACATTATTACATTTTTAAAAAACCACTTACCTATGATGATAGTCTGATACACAGTTTCTTCAATTACAAGAGAGGCATACTATATGTTAATGTAATTCTTTGAAAGCAAAGTTAGAAAACAGTAAAACTAACACATTATTAATTTTATATTAAATATCACTCACCTTAGGCTAACGACTTCCATACAAGACTTGCACACTACGTTCTACATGATGAGTACTTAGGCGATGATGATGTTTATGAAGACACAAAAATATACGTTTCTTGTCATACGGTTAGATTTTCTTTTTTTTTTTACAGATACATATTTTTTAATTGTTTTATTATTATGTTCAATTAGCCAGTTAGTAGCTTTCACATGAAGACACTCATACACATATACAACATGTTAGTTTATTTAACTGTATGACTTGATGATTATTTGCTATCCATTAAGTGGAAGTGGACCATCTGTCTTCATCCTGTCTCTTTGTGTCAAGTGGGCTGAGGAGGAGGAGAAAAAGGAGGTGTTGGTCTTGCTGTCTCAAGGATGACAGAGGTAGAAGGGGTGAAGTGAAATACATTGAATGAGATGAGGAGGAGGAGGAGGAAGAGGGGTTGGTCTTGCTCTCTGAGAGGTGGCAGAGGAAGAAGTTGAGGTGAAATGAAGGGCAGGAGAGGCAGGCACAGTCGGTGTAACTTTATAGAAATACATGGCAATTTCTGACTTTTTTTTTTTTTTTTGCTGTTCCATTTCTCTGAAAATATTTCTGTGTGGTACCAATCCATCCACTGCACACTTTAGTTGCAGTGTCCATATCGTGGAAGGGTCTGGGTTGTAAAAGAAGTTGAAAGCAGTTCAGTTGAATTGAAGCCCTTCTGCCAGACTGTCTAATGTCCGTTTGTTTTGTGCTCTGCTACCTCTAGGTCTTCTCCATCATCTGGCGCTGCTAGGGAAGCACTCATCTCCATCAAGCTGCCTTCTGTTCACTCCTCTGGTGTGGTGTCTGTTAGCTGTTGAACTTCTCCACGACCCATATCTAGAAATCTTCCACATCCCACCTTTCTTGCCATAGCCACCATCTTGTTAATGATTTACCTGGCTCATTCTGTAGAAATCCAGGGAAGTCATGCAAAACATCTGGACACAGTTTTCTTCAGCAGGAGTTTATTGTTTCAGACTGATGGCTTTCATGGCTTTTCCTATAACAATGATGCTATCTTCACTGCTGTAATCCTTCCAGACTTTCATGTTCTGTTGGGGTTCTCTGCCATAGCATTGAGAGTCCTTCCTATACAGTATGTATGTAATGAGCTTTAAAGGTCTTCATGACCCCCTGATCCAGAGGCTGAATTAGAGACATTGGGTTTGGGGGCAAGTAGACCACTTTGATGCCTTTGGTATTGAGCTCATGGGATTCTAGGTGGCCAGGAGCATTGTCCAAGGTCAAAAGAATTTTGAAAGGCAGTACCTTACTGGCAGGGTACTTCCTGACTTTGAGGACAAGCATCGATGGAACCAATCCAGAAAAAGGCTTCTCATTGTCCAGGCCTTCTTGTACAACCCAAAGACTGGCAGCTGGTGTCTTTCTCTTCCCTTCAAGGCTTGGGGGTTAGCAGCTTTATAGATAAGGGTGGTCCTGGTCATAAACTCCACTGCATTTGTGTTACCAAACCCAAGTTTGGCTGCTCATATGTTGGAAAGGCCAATACTCAAGAGACAAGTTTTGACTGGAAAAGAATTTGATCTTTATTCAAGAGGCCAGCAACCTGGGGAGAAGACAGACTCCTGTCCAAAAGCCAACTCCCCAGTTTTTGCCTGGCCCAGGGGTTTAGGGTAGCTAATCAGCAAAGGGGGTGTAGTGGTCCATAACATTTCTTGATTATGTTCAGGCTCAGTGGTGCCAGCTACAGATTTTATCTCAGTGCTCAGAGGTTGTGTAAGGGGGTCATGGTTCCTTAGTGCCTGGGGTTGTGCAAGAGAGTACTCTGTTCTTTCTGCAAAGGAGGCCAAGGTCTACAGATGTGCAAAGGGAGGTCAGGACCTCCCTGCGACCTTTAAAAAAACGTTTTGCTAAAAGATTGCTGGGTTAATCAGAAAGTTGAGCTAACTTCAAACAGAATTTTTGGCCTCTGTGGCCTGGGAAAATTCTAGTCCTTCATTCCCCAAGGCCAGTGGTCTGCAAATCCATAGAAAGTAAATTGGTTCTGTTACAGGTCAAGGGCCATAGGTCAAAAAGCAAGGAGCAGTGCTAACCTGAACCAAGTTAACCCTTAAGACAGGTTGGAGTGCTGTTACATTTGCACAAAACAGTAGTTAGCCTATCCCTTCCTGCCTTAAATCCTGGTACTCACTTCTCTTCTGTACTAGTAAATGTCCTTTTTGTCATCTCCTCCCCCCAGAATAGAGCAGTTTTGTGTGCTTTAAAACCTATTCAGGCAGCTATCCTTTCTCAATGACTTTCTTAATGGCATCTGGGAACTTTTCTGCTGCCTCTTGGTCGATAGAAGTTACTTCTGTTATCTTGACTTTTTTCTTTTCTTTCTTTCTTTTTTTTTTTTTTAAAGGCCAGACCACTTTCTAAAATCAAACCATCCTTTGCCAGTTTTAAATTCTCCAGTTTTAGGTCCTTCACCTTCCTTTTGCTTTAAGTGGTCATATAATGACTTCCTTTTTTCTTGAGTCCTATTAGAGTCTATAAGCATGCCTTTCTTACAGCAGTCCTGCACCCACATAATAGCTGCATTTTCAAAACGAGCTAAAAGGTATTTTGCAATAAGTGCAAGTTTTCATCCCTGCTGGCATAGCTGCACCAGAGGCTTCACGAATTTTCTTCTTTTTTCACAGCCGTCCTCCAGCTGCATTCATTCATCTCGAAATTGTGGGCACGTGCAGCTGCAGACCTCCATCTGTGGTACCTATCAAGCAATTCAGCCTTTTCTTGTACTGTCATGACTTTGCTCTGTTTCTTGGGAGTCCTTGCAGCATCACTAGCGGCACTTTATATGGTCCCGAGGTGTTAGTCCAGGTTCAGGGAATTGTACTAAACGTGATGAAAAATACACAAGAATCGCGAGAACTGGGAGAACCGCGAGAACGCACATCCCATTTTACCGCGATAGGCAGTGTGCCGCCGAGATCGTTAGCGTCAGGTGGCTTTCGCCGTGGCTCCCAGCATCCCTTGAGCTCACCGCAGTAGCTGTGAGGAGGTGGCTCTGAAACTGCGGCCTTAGAGTGGTATGTACTACAGTTCATTGTATGCAGATATAATTTAATACTACATCCTGAACGTTTGTTTACATTTCTCTCCGCTATGAATGGCACTGTGTATGGTCTGTAAATGTGTGCGTAAGTTTTGATAAACTTTATATCTTATGGGAGTAAATGATAAAATAGATTAGGATCTACATATATGTTGTGTATTCTTGATGTACCTTTTTCTTAATTCTTTTGGTATTACTAGGCTTTGCAGTTTGCCTGCAAGTTTTTTGAAATTGTTACAATCTCCAAAATGTTTCCAATGTATTTACTGAAAAAGTCTGCATATAAGCAAACCCACGTTTTTCTGATCTGTGGTGTTGAAAGGTCAGTTGTAGTTGTTGTTTTAAAGATTTTATGTATGAGCGCGAGCGCACGTGCGCCCACACAAAGAGGGGGAGAAGGAGAAGCAAGTTCCTGGGAGCAGGGAGCCTGGTGTGGGGCTCCATCCTGGGACCCAGGATCATGACCTGTGCTGAAGGCAGGCACTTAACCAACTGAGCCACCCAGGTACCTATGTAGTGTGTTTTTATGTAGTCAGAAAACTGCATATTTTTTTGTATCAGTGTGAAGAAATTCTTTTAGTGAAAAGGATGTATTCATCCATTAACCAAATCTCCCTTACCTCACTGCAAATCATAAAGGAATGCAAAGCCTGTGACCCTGGTTCATGAATTTAATGGCAGGATGCAGAATTTTGATATCCTGATTTTATTGTCTTCCTGTGCTAAAGGAGACAGACACAAGTTCTTTTCTACCAGAAGCCAACCTACAGTTTGCTATTAAACCTAGATATACAACTTGGGATCTAAAAAAAAGAGAGTAGAACAGAAAGAAGCATAATCAAACTATCTTTTGAATTCTTGATTTTATTAGCGGTTCTCCCGATTTCTAGGCTGTAGAAGGGCCTTATTCTCATGTAACTATACAAGACTCTATAGATGAGACTAAAATTGCCATCAGGTTCCCACATGTCTTGTCCACAGAGTAAAAAATAAAAAGAAAAATGAAATTTTATATAAATAAAATTTAATCAGCCAGACATGGTATATGTTTTAACAATCTAGATTCTTTCTTCCCTCCTTCCCCAAACAGAATTATCTATAAAACTCGCTTTTTAATAAAATAGATACTTGGACGGATTAATTATTTTTAGATTGTTCAATGTTAGCTGAAGCTTTTATTTTAAACTTAAAACCTTATTTTCTTCCTATTGGTGCCCCAAATTTGGAACAGTCAATAATTCAAGCTGATGTCCCTTAGTCCTAAACATGAGCTTTCTAAATAATTTGTCTGTAGTGAAGTTATTTTAAAATTTATCATAGTAAAACGGGTGAATAACAGATTTTTGCCTCTTGCCTCCTTCCCTTTTGAATTGGTTTGAGTATGCCATTATACTGAGTTGCCTGTAGTCCTCCAGCTAGTGTTATCTTTTGTATTTGTCACAAAGGATCAATGAAACAATGCCTCCAGACAGAGCCAGGGAACTGAAGGGCACACTTAAGGTACTAGTTTTTTTAATTCTCTGGTTGCAGACCTCTAGTTTACCATCACTTCCTTTTCTTGATACAGTGTTGCAAAAAAAAGGTCTATTCTTCTTTTAAAACATATCGTGGCAGCAAAGATATAAATCTTGGTATTTTTCTTCTAGAGTTCTGATTTAGATTGTTCCCAGAGCAATAAAATGTACTCTCTGGGAGGCTTATAATACAACACAGAGAACAGAGTTTAAACTCTGGAGGAGTTAAGTTATACCAGGTCACAGAGCAGTCAGTACTAAGGGGAAGCATGCCATCATGTCATTCTCATTTCAAATCTGAAATGAGAAAAGGTTGTCATTATTATTTGCAAACTCCAAGTACTTTTAAAATGCGATGTGGTATAGTATGGTCAGTGAGGCATACAGAATTGAGAAAGATGTGGTTCCTGCACTCGAGTTTATAACCTCTTGAAAAAGATGTGGATACTTATAAATAACACTGATGCATAGGAGATAATGAGGTGCAGAATTGGACTGGCTGAATGTGCACTCTGAATAAGGCAGAAAAGAGCTTCAGGGTTCCAAATGGAAACATTGCTGCTATGATGTAAGATAGTATACAGTGTATTTAATGCTAGGCATTTCTATCAGAAGTTTTCTGGAAGCTGTGCTCTACAGTACAGTAGTAACTAGCCGCGTGTGGCTGTGTAAATTTAAAGTAATTAAAAAATTCCATTTCTTAGTTGCACTGGTCTCATTTGGCTGTGTAAATTTAAAGTAATTAAAAAATTCCATTTCTTAGTTGTGCTGGTCTCATTTCAAGTGTTCTTTGTGGCTATGGCTACTATATTAGAACACATACAGACCATTTATATTATCACAGAAAGTTCTGTTGGCCTGTTCAAGAGCCTGCATTTTTTATATATTAAGGATGAACTGAGTTGATTAGTCTCTAAAGTAGGGGGAACAAGTGATTACTTGAAATACTGAGAGGTCATGTCATTTTGTAAATTACAAGACTCAGATTCGTAAAAATATATGGGAATATTTTTTAGACTCTAACAAAAGATCATTTAAAAAAATAGGGAATATGAATTGTTTAAAAATGTATCTGTTCACTTTTTAAGTATAAACTATGGCTCTGTAGTTTAGAAAAACTGCAAATATAAAAATAGATACTAAAAATATTAACATTATTAGTAAAAGGAGTTAATTTAATAAGAGTTAAGGCAGATTATCCTCAGCTAAATATAATTGACTTTGAGACTAGACCTAGCACTTAATGCACTTGAGGTAATATTGAACGTGATTGTTTCCATGGGAACATTCCTTGAGTGGCTGCTGCCTAAAAGGGATGTTCAGGGCAGTTTCACAGAAGATTTGGTGGCATTTATGCCGCTGATTCAGATTCTAATCAAGAATTGGTTGTAATTTTATTTATTTCTGAGTTTTTTAAAAACAAAGTGAAGTAAAATACATGATGCAACAAGCTTTAGAACAAGGTGGAAAACGTCGAGGTAGCTCAAGGAGGGATCAGGAGCAAGAGTTAAAGCAGGAATTTGCCTTGGCTAGCTGGCTGACAGGAGACAGGCTGCATTTTGCAGAGTATCGGGTGTGTCGAGTATTGAGTGTGTCACAGTAGGAAACAAAAAATGTAGATGGTCCTCCTAAGGCGAATGAAGAGAGACTTGGTGTGTACAGTGAGTAGAGCCCTCACCCAGGAAAGTAGCATTGCAGAAAAAACTTCTGAGATTGACGAGTGAAATGGATCACATAGGGGAAGGAGGACCTTCAAAGAGGGAAATCTAGCCAGCAGCCCAGGGGTTAATTAGTCTCCCTCCACGTGGCTTGAGGGTTATCACTATGTCTTCCCAGAGGGGAACGTGGATTTTGATTCTGAAACTCCATTTCCGTGTCTTTTGCGGCCGTACTTATGTTTGTGAGAGGTTTGATTATTTATACCCTAGTTCCCAAATCCAGTGACAGGTTCAGTAATTATCACAAAGCCTTTTATCATTGTGAGGTATTTCTTTTAAGCAAAAGACACTGATGCAGCTAGATCGAACCTGCCCAAGGTCTTCAGAAAAGCACAGGTGAAGCCTAGCAAGCGGCCCCAGGTACACAGTGTAAACCCGATCTCACCTCCTCAGCTCAGCACCTCTATGAGGAATTGAGTATTGTTATTAAGAATTTGCAGATGTGAAAACTGAGGTCTAGGTATAGTAACATCTTGCCTGAAGTCACAGAGTAAGTGACAAACCTAGAAATGAAATCATGTTTTCCCTGATTCTAAAGAAAGCCTGGATTCTGATCACTACAAGCTGCTCCCTTCCTTCTGTAGAGCAATATGGGAAAAATGTGTGGTTAAAAACAGAGTCAGGCCTATTGTTGATACTCTGATTATTCTTCTATAAAACACCTGCAATGTTGAAAAGACAAAGATAATTTTTATTCCCAGGGCTGTTTAGGGAAGGATTTGATTGTTTATGAAACTGAAACTGTGTGAAAACTGTAGTAATATGGTTAAATCAATTATCTTCTACACCTGCATACTACATGGCATAGAACTATATTCTCAATATCTATTTAATAACAGAAAATATTTAAGTTACAGAATGTTACTTACACAGCATGAGTCCGTGTATATAAAGGAAATAATATGTAAGACATGAAAAAAACTCTGACAGGAAATATGCCAAAATATTAATAGTGGTTATCTCTGAGTCACAGGTTTAGAAATTATGTTCAGTTTAATGATCATGATTATCTTTAATTTCCCCCAATTTTATTATGAAAAATTTCAAACCTATTGTAAAGTTGAAAGAATTTTGTAATTCATTCTGTTTAGCTTTTCATCAGTATTTTCTGTGATTTTTTTAAGTAAGTACAAAACATTATTTTTAAGAGATGTTACCCTGTATTTTTCTTCCGTTTGCTGACTATTTCTGTTTTCTCATATACTTTTTACTCCATTAACTTTTTTCAAAAAGAAGTCATGGAGCTCTAGAAACTAACAATATTTATGTGTCAATCTCAAGTTCAGTCTTGCAGTCTATTGGGAACAGCTTTGAGGTCTCTCCTCACAGTCGACTGGCCCTCTTAGCTGTAGATGGGAAGGTAGGATGCAAGTGTAATTGTCAGACTGTGTTATCTGAAGAAATTGTTGGCCTAACCACGTCTGGTTCACAGTATGTAAATTGATAAAATTGTGCACTTACTCTTTTTAGAAGAACCAAAACTATTTACTCTTTTTAGAAGAACTAAAACTATCTTCCATCTCCACTCAAGTTGAAAGGAGGGTGGGGCCAGACAGCTCGTATCTTTTTGATTTGTAATCTTATGGAAAATACATACTGGTACCTTTGCTTGCAGAGGAGATACTCACTCAGTCAAGAACACTCTTGAGTCAGCAAGAAACAGGTGATCTTATTCTCCTTTACCTGACAGTTTATGTCAAGAAAGTGAAGGATTTTGTTCCCTTTTTTCCCTTCACTGATCATCTCTGACATGCACCTGGCCACCCAATCTGGAATATTGTATCTTTAGCATTTGGCAGCCAGCAGAGATTCTGCAGTCTTCTTTTGTCCCCTATTTGTTCTCCTCCTGATGTATAGTCAGGTAAGTCAGTGTTATCTAGGCTTCACGTGCCACTTGGTGTGGTCCTTTCCTTCACATAAAACGAATGAGGTAAATGAGGCTCGGTAATTTTAGATTTAAAATATTTTTGTAGGAATTAAATTATCCTTATGTTAAAATTGTGTGCTTTTTATTTTCGTAACCTGTGTGAATCATTCTGTAAAGTGTGTACTGTGAAATATTAAGATGATTAATGGCTTTCACTCAGAAAGGTAATAAGATACTATGGTCATAAATGATTGGAGAACGCTGGGTTATGCCAAGTTCAACAGAGCTTTTAAAGTCTCTGTGCATACCACATCTTCAAGAAGGTGGCCATATAGTCCTCATTTTCCAAACCAGTTTGAATAGAGGAATTTCTCCTTCGGCTAACCACCATTAAGCAGGAATACTCTTCAGAGTCCCACCCATTTGTAAAGCAATTCTTACCACACAGAGTGTGATCTGAGGAACCAGCAACATCAGCATTACCTGGGAAGTTGTTTGAAATGCTGAATCTCAGACCCCACCCTGGAATTGCTGAATCAGGATCTTCATAAGAATAAGTTTCCCAAGTGAGTCATATAGATGCCTTCCTGACCTTTCAGTTCACATCTGTTGAGCACTTATTGTAGTCAGATATAGCTATGAATTTTAAAGTATATCATTTACTTCTCACTGTCAGAATGTTCGTGAATGTTCTTAAATACACTAGGGTTAATTTTACAGTAGAAAAGGAGTGATACACTCCAGACTTGTAGGCTGTTACTGAATAGACTTTTCCCAAAGGTATTGGTGGCTGACATTGAATTTGTCAAAAGTAGACTTTGCTTGGGGTGTCTGGGTGGCTTAGGCAAATGAGCCTGTGACTCTTGATTTTGGCTCAGGTCCTGATGTCAGGGCCCTGGCATTGAGCATGGCATGGTAGGTTCTGCTCTCAGCAGGGAGTCTGCTTTTCTCCCTCTTTCCCCCTCCCCCAGCTTGTGCTCACTCTCTCTTTCCAAAATAAGTTGACAAATCTTGGGGAAAAAAAATAAAAATGAACTTTGTTTAAAAAGAGCAGTTTTAGGTTCACAGCAAAATTGAGGGGAGAATAGAGTTCCCAGATGCCCCCTGCTCCTTCCCTCAGCAAACGCAGCCTTCCTCACTATCCGCATCCTGCACCTATGTTGACATGTCGTTATCACCTAAAGTGCACTGTTTACATTAGGGTTCACTTTTGGTGTCCTGTGGGTTTTGACAGATGTGCGATGACACGTATTCATTATTACAGTATCATTCAGAAGAGTTTCGCTGGCCTAAAAATCCTCTGTGCTCCATTGATTCATCTTTCCCTCCCGTCAACCCCTGGCAACGAGTGATCTTTTTAGTATCTCCATAGCCTTTTCCAGAATGTCATACAGTTGGAATCATATGGCATGTAGGCTTTTCATATTTACCTCTTTCACTTAGCAATATGTGTTTAAGGTTCCACCATGTCTTTTCATGACTTGTTAGCTTATTTCCTTTTAGCAGTGAATGACGTTCACTTGTCTGGATGTGGCATGGTTTATTCATTCATCTACCGAAGGATACCTTGGTTGCTCCCAAGTTTTGGCCCCCATGAATAAAGCTGCTGTAAATGTCCATGTGCAGGCTTCTGTGTGGACATAAGTTTTCAGTTCATTTGGGTAAATACCAAGGGGTGAAATTGCCGGCTCATAGAGTATGTTTAGGAAACTGTCCTTCTTCCAGAGTTGCACTCCCCCCAGTAATGAAGGAAAGCTCCTGAAATTGAATATTAATAGGGATGTCAGTCATCATTGGGGATTTACTTAATGTTGTCATTAGTGTTCTTTAAATTTTATTCAAGAAATAATTCTTCATGAAAAATAGATACTTGAATGACACTTCATGTTTATCTGTTATCTTCAGGATGTACATAATAAAAGGTTATGCCAAAAGATAAAATATCAAAGCATACACCTACAAATTTTTAAAAGACACGCACAACAACGCATAGTTAAGTCCATTTGTAGTGTTGACATTCTTAAAATTGTGAGATTATGTATTACCAGTGGTTGTGTTCTTAAACTTCTCAAATTATCTCAAAGATCTCCAGTTATGTGTGTAGCCACAGTGTAGGCCATAATGATCTTTTCATATGAAAATTAGAGATCAGATTTCCACTTTACAGGTTAAATGAAAACTATGCGAAGCTCTCAGGGGGCCCTACTTAGTGCATTTTATAAAGTGAGGTCTTTATGTTTGGTCCTAAACCATGACAGGATGCACTGTTGTATGTACACTAGGACATGTATAGAAATAATTTTAATCTTGAAAGATTAATAGCTGCAGGAAAATTGGCAAGTCATGGGCTCAGAGTTTGGGCTCTGGGTTTAGAACAAGTTGGTTTTAAATCCCAGTTCTAACTTATCCTTTCTGTGACAGGTTAAGCAAATTACTTACCCTTCCTGGACCTCAGTTACCCCATCTGACACAGATGATGGCAGCAATTAGCCCTCCAGTTTATTCTACTGAGTCATTATATCTCTAGGACATAGTGCTGAGCCTGGCCCTTGGAAGCTCTTAGTGATACCTACTCTTACAACTGTGTAGAAAAGTTTGGAAATCAAACTTTAGAACCGAGAGTTTTATAACCAAGCAACTCATTTTGGAATATTTCCTTTCTGATGGAAACCTTGTGGCAAAAAAGGGAGAAATTAAAAACAAACCTTAAACTAGATTTTCACTGAAACTGGGAGACAGACAAAACACACAGGCTCCCATTGGCGTATGGATTGCAGCAAAGGTGAGGCCACACAGAAGTTGATGATGGTAAAGAATGTGAGGGCAGGGCAGGGGAGGGGAGGGGAGGGCAGACAAAGAGGTTCCTGAAGACTGGTATATGTCAGACCTCTCCAGCGGATAGTTGCTTCCCAAATGAGCAGGGACTATTGTGAGCATACCAGACACTGAACACCTTAAGAGTGCTGGGGTTGAAAGAGACCAGGTTCAGAAAGTGTTCAGGAGCCCAGAGGTGGCAGACAGCAGACGTACCCATCAAGAAATAGTGTCTGAAAGTGTGTCGTAATGGAAGAAAGGCTGTGGAGGGGACTAGGAAACCCAGGGCTCATGGGAGGTTACCAGAACCAGGCTGGGCTCTGAGAGAGCAGGGCTAGCTACAGAGATGACCATATTTAAGACACTCTCTGTGGTGACAGAGGAGGGAGTTGTGAGCTGTGAAGCTAGAAATCATATCTTGACACATCCCTGTATCTCCTGCCCCATTTCTTACTAGAAGCCTAGGAAAATCCATCCTGTGGGGAAGCTCTGCCTGCACACAGGGATACTGTAGAATAAATCATAAATGAGTGCAGCATCAATTCCTATAGATAGTAGAAATATTTACCCGCAAATGGTTTCCACAAAGCAGATGAATATTATAACTTAACATTACAAAAAGAACTAAAGAAAGTCAACAGAAAACTAACAGGTCCTTGAAAGAGCCATTCTAGTTAGGCAGGAATGCTACAAAGCACAAATAGAGGATCTCAAAAGAACAGGTGACCAGAAAACAGGAAGTGATGGCCTGAAAACAGGATATGAAATGTGTAGCAAGCTAAGTCGTTGAATAGAAAAACAAAATTCTCAACAAAGACTAAATTACAAGTAGTGCATTGAAGAACAGCCACCACAGAAAATACAGCAAGATATAGGAAATAAATGAAAAACGAAGTCCATGGAGACAGAAGCCTCCCCTCCCCCACAAAAGCAAACAAAAAAAAAAATGAGAGAAACAACAGCAAAAAACTAAAATGAAGTCTTCTTGTAGAAATGGCTGATTATATATCTGGGGATGTGGGAGGTGATCTTGAAGCATTTGGTCATAGGAGAAAGATAGGACATTATTAAATAATCCTGGAAGCATAGTAGCAGTGTTAAACTGCATGAAAATCGTGCTTCCGCAGGCTCCCTTGCAATAGGAGGTGCCTCCCTGGACAGCAAAACAACAGAAGCTTGGGTTTTCTGTAATTTCCAGTTGACTGATAGTGTTTTACTGACAGTGTTGAAATATTGTCAGAATCCGAGAATACAACATGTGTTAAACACCTTGCCACGTCTCTGGCATTTACTGAGTTGCACCATTACTATCAGTTTCTCTTTATACTCTTTCCCATCCTTACATGGACAGCGGAGCATTTACATTACCTGCCTTTTTGTGTTTCATTCTTTCAAGATGAGTATTTTTTGGTGAAACCAAAAATAGTCCTACATTGGACCTCCTAAAGGAAGTTATGAAGTGAACCAGTGTGGCCTAGGGAAGGAGTATAGAAGACCTGGACTTCAAATCCCCCTGTAGATACTAAAGGCTGTGTGTTCTTTCAGAGCTTACTGAACCTCATCTCTTTTTAGCATCCATTTGTTCCAGATGATTCGTGTGAAGGCCTACCCATCGTGGTCTGGCAACCACTGATACTCCAATAATGACAGCAGTCATGTCCAGTTTGATGGACTCTGTCTGATAGTCTCAAGGCTTACTGCCTTAATAACACAGCTACCTGTGGAGCTAAGTACCTCCACGCTCTGCACATCACATTCCTTATTTGTGAAAGGGGAGAGTAATAGTACTTTATGGACTATATAAGGATTAGATAATGGAGTCCATACAAACATAGACCAGATGTACAACAAATGCTATTTCTTATGATTATAATTATTATTTCTCCAAAGACCTGACCTGGCTTTTGTTGTCGTTGTTGTTATTGTTGTGATTTTTTTGAGTCACTTAAGAGCTCATAGAATCTGGGGTCTTGTCTGGCTTAGTTGGTAGCATGTGCAACCCTTGGTCTCAAGGTTGTGAATTTGAGCCCCACATTGAGTGGAGAGAGTACTTTAAAAATAAATAAATAAATAAACTTAAAAAAAAAAAAAACCTATGGAAACAAGCCCCTAATTTCCTGACAAATGTGTGTCAGAGTAGAGCCTCTCATCTATGCTCCTGCATTAGCTTTGCTGTGGAGTGTGGAGGCCTCTGGATGGGCTCAGACAGGGCACATACTGTTCCACACAGAGTCACTGAGGCCACTGTCTCCCTTTCCACCAGGGGAGAACCATCAACCATTTAGGTCCCAGCCATTTCCTGCTTCCCAGACCATTCTAAATGCCCACATGCCCAAAACACAGCAATGTTAGGGCCATACTTTGAGCAGAGGCATATTGCCTTAATAGTAATGACATACACACATGCAAAGATTCCAAGAGATTTTACAAAACCGTAAGGAAAAGACCCAGCATCTAGGCTACCTGGACCGGTGGGAGGATTTAGAAATGATCTTTTTTTTTTTTTAAAGATTTTATTTATTTGACAGAGACAAAGCGAAAGGGGAACACAAGCAGGGGAAGTGAGAGGGAGAAGCAGGCCTGCTGAGCAGGGAGCCCGATGCGGGGCTCAATCCCAGGTCCGCAGGACCATGACCTGAGCCGAAGGCAGATGCACAAAGACTGAGCCACCCAGGCACCCCTATTTTTGAGCTGCTCTTGTATATGTGTTTGTGTTCTCTTAGGTTGTAAAATGGATAGGAAGTCTTAAATGAATTTTCAGGAACTGAAGACATTTGGAGATAAAGCCATGCTTTTAAGCTGGATTTTTTGTTCATTAGCACTCTAGTGCCTGGGCACTTTTTGGGGTGGTAATGGCAAGATCAAGGAGGAAGCAGCAGTAAAATACCCATTTATTATACGGACACATTCTCCTTTCTGGTTCCTTTTAAAATAAGTTCAGAAATTGTCCCACTCCATCCACCTGTAGTCTCTGGAGGCTGATCCCCAATTTTGGCTAACTCCCAGAAATTGAAGTGTGGCAGGCATAGGGCCAAAATTCTTTTTACCTCATAAGGAGACAATGAGTTTAAATCCAAGTTAATTTCCGTCCTGAAAATTTTTCCTTTCCTTTCTTCTCCCTCTCCTTTTCTTTTCTTTTCTTTTCTTCTCTTTCTTTCTTTCAGCTAGTAGTATCTGAAGCTACTCGATGATCTAGAGCTTCATTGGGACTAACCCAGCTCCAGGTTGCCCCACAAACCAATTATCCTTTGTGAGGATAGACCCATTTTTTTGTTGTCCTCGTTGGAAGAGGCGTGGCAAGGAACTTCACATATTTGGGCCAACTCCAGACCAGTAAAAACCCTAGTCTTCCCTGGCAGTAACAGTGGATCAGAGAAGGTTTAATCATTCTGAGACATGACTGATAGATGATGTTACAGAGGAGTTCGCAATCTCATGCCTGTTAGGAAAGTTTAATGTTGGTGACAAGGGAGATGAGAAATTCTTTGGAAAACAGGCTACAGGGCAAGATGGTCTTTATTTTGAGATTGAGTTGGATCTGGCTGAGCCTGAGGGAGGAGAAAGACACCTTTCCATTTGCACACCAGTAACTCTGGGAATGCATATTATTCAAGCATGGCTCCCTCTGCGGCAGGCGCCCAGCAGCTTTGGGACACAACTTGGAAACCCTAGTAAGCGGTATTCCTAGACAACAGAATTTCACCCAAAGTCCAGAAGTAAGAAAAGAGACAAGAGGCATTGCTTTGAAACAATTTATCCTTTTTTTGGGGGGGGGGGATGAACGTAAGGTAATAAATGAGAAGATTATCATGTAAGAGTGAGGAATACTCTTTTGTCCCTTATGCATTCTGTTGAGGAATCCCCCAGCTGAGCAGTTTGAGATTTTCATAAGAGGCCACCATTTCCATGCCCCATTTCAGGGAGGGGGGCAGAGAGTGCCTTATTCATCTGTGCTGCTGGATATTTCCCATTTGTCCCTCCAGATCCACTGTCCTCTTTTCTCTACCAGGTTCTGTGCTCCCAGGGGCTGACCTTACTGGAAGCATCAGTTGGGCTCCATTGCTCTCTGGCAAAGAGAGATACCAGAGATGCCAGATCAGGGTGTTTATTCTGTCAGCCTCCTCCATTATGGGCCAAGAACTGGCAATGGGTTCTTCTACCAAGGACTTCAGTCCCTGGCGGTGTTTCTCACTTATACCTGTAGGCTTTTTTGAGAATCTAGTGGCTGACTCCACTTGCCTCTTCAGGCCTTGCTGCTGTCTGTGTTCTCTGGTTACAGCCACTGAGCTCCGTTACCATTCCTTATCAGTTTCTCTTAACTCTCCTGTATATATTCCTTGGATTAAATCTCTTCAGCAATCCATCTCTAGGTCCGACTGCTGCTTCCTGCTGGGAAACCAACTAATATCTTTTCCTGTGTAGTATAGTACCTAGCCCATAACGTGTGCTTAATAAAGGCTTCTGTCTATTATTTTTTGTATATGTATGATATGATGACTACATTTAAATCAGATTTTGCCCAATTTCAAGCTGGGGCATTTTCATCATATAGTTTTTCCAGTACTGGAGAGTTTCTAGTTGTTTGCCTTCATAAAACGTCAGTTTAAAGAATACGATTTTGATGTTGTGAAGACTTGAGGAGCTGATATATGCTTTGGTTGCATTTCTGAAAGTTCAAAGAGTAGAAGTGAAAAATCATAAAAATCTCATTCAAATCAACTCTATAAAATGTCACCATTTTTTCATTGTATCAGAATTCATCAAAATAAGTTTTATTGAAAATATATGTCCCGTTAGCCTAAGTCTGAAATTCTATCCATTTTCATCTTCCTTGTTTCAGTGACACATACTGTTTAAGATCTGGCTTTGAACTTCTGAGACCCATGTCTGTATGAGCCAGAAAAAGAGGCTCAGCCTTAACCATGGGCCAGAGTTAGCCTTTTCTTCTATAATGTTTGGCATAGGAAAAGCAGTGATGAAGAAGTCTCTTCAGATAGGAGTTTCACCAACTATGAAAATTTGTTTACTTAATTATAGTTACGGAGGAAAACTAGTATTTCAAGAATTGTTGCATGTAATTAGATCCGTGTTTCTCAAAATGTTCTCCAGAGATCGCTGACACCATATCATCTGCAGTTTTCCAAGAATGCACATTATCTGTCTATAACCAAGACTTACTGAATCCAAATACTTGGGAGTATGGCCTCAGTAAATTGAATAGTAATTTTATTAACTGCTCAGGTTATATTTCCATATGCCAAATTTGATAACCATTGTAATAATAAGCCATACTAAGACTCTTTCTAGGGGGAGAGGTATGTCCTAAAATAGATTTATCCAAATATAAGAGAAAGGCTAACGTATAAAATGAAGTTAAATACAAAAGATTTTAGAATGACAATTTTGATAAACCGTGTTATAAACTTAGAATAATTTGTCAAATTTAAAATTAGAAATTATTTAAATTAGGGGTTGCCTATAATTCTGTAACAAATAAAAGCACCATGGGATGATTTTAAGAAATTTAAGTAATGACACCTCTCCACTTACTCATCGTGACATAGCACTTAGTACCTCCTGTTAGTTATTTCTGCATGTGCTTTACCTTGACTGATAGTTTGTGATTTCCTTGAAAGCAGAGATCAGGTCTTTTACATTTTATATAGTCCTCAGTTCATAGTAGAGTACCCCTCCCATAGTAGGATGGTAACAGATAAGTATTGAAAGAATGAGTGGAGAGTATCATATTTTAGGGATAAGATTTAATGTGTGATTGTATGTGTGTGAAATGTTTAGGGAGTAACAAAAGATTTGATAATGAAGTGCTAAACAGTGTGGTACAGAGTTCTCAGATGTTTCATGACAGGTAGAGTAGTTATATAGATATGAATGGGTAAGGCAATAAGAAGTCAGCCTTGGTGAACCTAACACTCCTCTACAAAACAGTCTGTTGAAAAGTCAACCCTGAGCTGCACCTTCAAGTTTGTAGGAGATCTGGCTAAGAGAAGGAATTCAGGCTGGAAATGATATGCCACTGGCTGAGGATGTTGGTTTCAGGTGAGTCATACATCATGAAAAAAGTGTAGAGACAAATAATGATGAATAAAAAGTTGCTACTTGACAGGATGTCAGATTGAAAAGAGTTGAGCAAGGGAGGGTTGTTAGGGTTTGGAACATTCAAAGAGCCATGAAGTCTGGGTTTGATCTTGTGATTGGCAAGCACTGTAAGCATGGCAGAACAAAGGAGTGTTGGGTATAGTTGTTTTGCCCCCTGTTGGGAGGGCTGTAGAGCTGGAAGGCCAGAGAGGATATAATGAATTGTCAGTCACATAGTCTGTATGGTCTCTTTCAAATAAGTCTCAATGAATAAGAAAGAAGTAATGTTTCTTCATTCCTTCCTTCTCATTATGGACCCTGGGGCATAAGCCAGTCTGTGGACCAGATTTGGGGTCTAGAAATTCTGTGGTAAGTAGAGGCAATGTGGACTAGCCCATGGGCTCTACTTTGGAAACCTTTGTTTTCTTCTTCTAAATCCCCACAGCCCACAGCTCTTGATGGACAGAGATTATGGCAGATAATGATTTTAAACAAAACCAGAAACCTTTATTATTTTGAGAGAGTCACAGGGAAATTCTCTTTTGCCCAAATAAATGTCTCTATTTTATTTTAATCTAATGAATGGAATGAGGTAAGATAGTTGGACAGAGTAAAGTGGCAGTGTTACAGTCGTGATCTGTTTGCCCTCCATAAATCCAATCCCATGAGTCACGTGAGCCTGACTAAATGGCAGACACACTCTCTTGCTGGAGACCAAGAGCGTCTGGCATTTTGAACAGGAATGCAAGTGGTAGAGCAAGATATGCCATAGTGAGGGTGGGTGACATTATGAACATAGCAAATAACAGTTATCTGAGTGGGCTTGCCACCCTAGCAAGATGTGATTGCCCTTCTTTCTGTCATGCCTACTTGCAGACTTTCGCTCATGTCTTACTGTACTCAGCCAAGGTGAACTCCCAGGTCAGGCCCAAGATGTCCTATTACTAAACTGTTTTCACAACAAACAACATAACCCACCTGCATGCTTTAGTGCTGCATATGTGTCTGACTGAAGGGAGCCAGTAAACACCCCATGCACCTGTGTTTTCACAGTAGCAAGGGATGAAAATGTCACTGTTTCCTAAGGGAAGAGAATAAGGGGAAACATGCCACCAACTCAGACTCCAAGCAAGGTTAAGTCCAGGAAAGGAGGCTTTGAGGGCCGTGCAGAGACTAATCTCCAAGTCCTCTCAGTTGAGATCACAGAAGTCCTCTCATTCCAATTCACAGTGATCTCTGTGACAGAAGTTTCTCTGCATTCTGGCAGTTTGGGGTACAATCAGCCAGACAGTATGGGAGTGCTCATGATGAGATGCCTGCTGCTGAGAGAATGCCCAGCTGTGATTTTATTTCCCTGTGTTTGGAGAATACAATTCGTTCTTACTACATTCGCTGAAACAGACTGCCAGAGAAATGGCCAGTTTGAAAGAACACATGGAAAAATCAACATTCCCGATGCATCTTGAGATCATTGCAGCAATAGGAACATATTTCCAAACAGCCAGAATGAAAACAGCAGTAAGTCGGGGAGAGGATCTGGTTTCTCCAGAGAACTGTGGCATCATCTCACATGAACACTGTGAGATGGGAACTGTGGGGAGGGGGGCAGGAATGAGAATTCCACTGCAAAATTACAGATTTCTTGGAAAGATCCATTGTCAAGCATAATACACTCCGTGCTATAGCACCTATCTTTAATATCTACTTACTCCTGTCCCCTTATCTCTCCCTCCCTCATTCATCTTCTTTCTTTTTTTTTAAAGATTTATTTATTTATTTTGGAGAGAGAGAAGGAGAGAGTGAGAGAGTATCTGAGTAGGGGAAGGGGCAGAGGGGAAGAGAGAGGGAATCCCAAGCTGACTTCCCACTGAGCACGGAGCCTGATGCGGGGCTCCATCTCACAACCCTGGGATCATGATCTGAGTCAAAATCACGAGTCGGACATTTAGCCGACCGAGCCATCCAGGCTCCTCCCTCCTGCCTTGTCCATTTTCTGTGTGTACAAAATAAAAAGCCATGTTGGTTTCATTGAAATCCTAATATTAGTCAGTATTTAGTCCCCTCAGGCAGTGGGTTTGGATAATAAGAGTTTTGCTCATTTTTCTTCTCCATATGGATGCTGTAGGGCAGGTAAATTTTCCCTTTTTCCTTTCTAGATTTCTTTGGCTAGTCTAGTTAAATTGACAAGATGGATTAACAGGAGAAGAACAAATTTAATTTTGTACACATGGGAGCTCATAAAAATATGAAACTCAAATCACCAGAGCAGGCAGCTTTTATACCTTTTAGATCAATGATAAAGTTGTGAGGAATTGACAAGACCAAGAAGTTTGGGCTAGGGGTAGTAAATTGGTGAAGAAGTAACAAGCTTTGTTGATACAGCCTTCTCAGTCCTGAATTCTCTGTCTCTGGTGATAAGGATGTCTCCTGGTGCAGGAGGGAGATTCGTTTCTTGGTTGCTAGGGGACAGAGGAAGGTCAGACTCTGGTCCATGCACCAGCTGCTTCTTAAATGACTTTAGTTGAAAATAATCAACATGCTGAAGTGGCCTGTTTTAGGGCAGCCTTCCTTGAACCCCACTGATGTCAATCCAGTAATCCTCCTTTAATCTGAAGTTTTGCTTTCCATGGTTTCAGTCACCTGCAGTCATTTGTCCCAGAAGCAGGTGATCCTCCTCCTGACTTAGTCTCAGAAGGTCCATAGCAGCCTGCCTAGTGCTACTTCACAATGCCTATGTCATTTACCTTATTTCATCTCATCAAGTAGGCATTTTATCATCTCACATCAGCACAAAAAGAATAAGTACAGTATATAATAAGCTATTTTGAGAGTGAGACCACATTCATATAACTTCCATTATATTGTTATAATTGTTCTATTTAATTATTAATCTCTTGCTGTACTTTAGAAACTAAACCTTATCATATATATGTATAGGAAAGATCATAGTATATATAGAGTTGGTACTACCCATGGTTTCAGGCATCCGCTGGGGGTCTTTGGAACATATCCCCTGCAGATAAAGGGTACTATTGTACTCAAAAGGCAGGGCCTTTGTATTGTCATATTTGTAGCAAAGCTCTTAGGGACTATTGCATAGATGATTCCTGTGATATAGCTTGCTGCTCCTTTTTTTTTTTTTTAGCATGTCATTTCTGGCATGCTGAAGTTTTTGATAGGGTGGGTGATGTGCAGAAATAAGGATGAAAAAATTCAGGGGTTGCAGAGGTATTTGACCACAGGAATTTTATTCATTTCTAAAGCCTATCCAACAGCCTTAATGTAGGAGATTCCTAAACCAAAGCCTGGCTACCTGTATGTTATCTTTAATGTGAGCAAATGGTGAAGGAGCCTTAGCTTAAGACACTCATCATCCCGTCATGGCATGAACCCGTGCAATCCCTCTCCCCCCTCATTCTTCATGTTTCAGCCATGTTTTTGCAGAGGACACATAAGTTTTAAGTGTTCCACATATGGCAACAATGTCATGCTTTCCCACTATAGAAAGCTTTCTTCCTTGATATTTCCTATGGAAAAAATGTGGAAGAGAAAACATAAAATGTGAATAATAAGCAAAATGTTTATGGTCTCTGTGCTGCCACTCAACTGTTTTCTCACATATCCTCAGCTAACTCTGTGTTTCATGTTATCTGCCAGAAAGTTATAAATTTTCCATGTAAACAGATAGAAAAAAAGCTTAGCATTTCACTGAATTTGAAAATCTAGTGTTTACATCTGTGAATTGATATAATCTACCTACAAAGGGTCTGGTTAACGGGTTCATCAAAGGCGAAAGAATAACACGAGAAGGGAACTGTAGTGTGATTTATTTCTTACTCTTTTGAAGTATGACAAATATATGACTCAGCCTCCTACCCTATTTCTACAGAGCTGTTGACTCCTGGAGTTAACATTCAGCAAGAATCTGAGGGAGAAGGGTAGAGGTACAAGTACAGGACCATCTCTTCTGCAGCATCAGTGACTGCTAACTGGGCAGTCACAGGTCACAGCAGGCTCACTGCACCCTTGTCATTTAAGCAGTGGGGGCAGACAGGGGGCCAGGAGGAGGAAGGATTCTATCGAGGGGATCTTGGACAAGCTTCCATTTGTTTGATTCTAACCTACATTCTTTCTTCTCTATTAGTAACACCTAGAAAATTTAGCACATTTACAGTTTAAAATTATTGAAACCATTTTTAAAGCGACACTGATAGGCATTTGGTCACTGAAGATAGCAGCTTCCCTCTATTTAAAGCAAAGCGCCCTGCCTCTCTTGTTACTTAATTTCATTGACACTTGAGTTGGTACTTTCAGTCTCTGTCCACTGTTCCAGTGAGGAGGCACTGGGGCTCCAGACTCTAGTTTGTAATCCAAGACTTCAGGCTCCAGCTGCTGGGGTTACCAAAGGAGGGTGTAGGGATCAAAGAAACTTAATCATGCCTATTAGATGGGAATGAACAGCTGATTCCCAGAGCGAGAGCTGGGCCACTTCTAGCTGGAATGATTCATCCAAAGAAAGAGCTGGTGTGTCAGCCACAATCAGGGTAATTGTAAAGATAAAAGGAATTCTCATGGCCAAGCAGAACAGCAGAGTGGGTACCACTCAGAACCGGGGGGAAACTCAAAGAACAGATTGGAAACAGAGGGGGCTGTAGCTCCATAATGAACAAGTGGGTTGCTCCTGGGTGTTCCTGAAATGATGCTGGAGTAAGAGCTTCCCCACAATAAAATAGGGCAGAAAGAGGACCTTAAGAGAATTGCAGTGATTTTTTTTTTCTGCTGCCATATTTCTTCTTCTTCTTCTTCTTTTTTTTTTTTTTTGAAACTATCATGAAGGTATGGTAATTCTTTCTCTGCCCTTGTTTTTTGTTTTGTTTTGTTCTGGAGTTGTTGGCTTCAATTTCCTGAATAAGAGAGTGTGAAAAACTAGTGAAAGGAATTTGAAGTGCTTTTGCCCAGATAACTTTGCAATATTTCTGCCACCCATATATAATCTTAGGTTTTATTCCTTTTTAAAATTTAGAGACAGAAGTCCTACTTCTTTTGCTTTTCTAAAAATTTGACAAATGAATACAATTGCATGATAATCACCAGAAATAAGATACAAGAGTTACATTAATCCTACACTATCCCTGTGCTGTCTTTCTAAAATCACTTCCCCACTGGCCCCTGGAAAACTGAATTTTTTTACATTTCTATACACGTACCTTTTCCAGAATGTCATATGAATGGAGTTACACAGTGTACAGTATATAGCTTTTTTTACTCTGGCATCTTTCACTTGAGATTCAGCCTGTTCTTGTGTAGATCAGAATTCTTGTACATCTGAAATTCATTCTTTTTTTTTTTTTTAAAGATTTTATTTAATTATTTGAGAGAGAGCGAGCATGAGAGGAGAGAGGTCAGTGGGAGAAGCAGACTCCCTGCTGGGCAGGGAGCCCGATGTGTGGGACTCGATCCCAGGACTCCAGAATCATGACCTGAGCTGAAGGCAGTTGCCTAACCAACTGAGCCACCCAGGCGCTCCTGAAATTCATTCTTTTTATGGCTGAGTACTATTCCATGTAATAAATGTTTCGCAGTTAATTTATTCATCATTAATGGACAGACATTTAGTCTGCTTACAGTTTCTGGTAATTAAGAATAAAGTCATTTTTCATTCCATTAAAATGTTTTCTGGTTTTCCTTGTGGCTTCCTCTCTGGTCACTTACTAAAATCCTAAAAAAAAGAAAAATCAGTTAATTCCATTGTGGTCAGAGGACATACTTTGAATGATTGCAATCCTTATAAAATTGTTAAGGTTTGTCTTATGACTTAAGACTTGATCTGTCTTGGTGTTTATTCCATTTGACCATGAAAAGAATGGGTGTTCTGCTGATGCGGGGTGATTTATTCTATAAATGGCAGTTAAATCTAATTGGTTGTTAAATGGTAAGCTATTGTATAATACCATGTGTGTTTAAATTTTTGCATAATTTAAAATGAAAATATGTTAGTTTAAAAAGACAAATCAGTGCAATGGAATAATAATCACTAGAAGAAAATGGGATACCATAATTTCAACATAAAGAGCTTAAAATGGGGGCGCCTGGGTGGCTCAGTGGGTTAAGCCACTGCCTTTGGCTCAGGTCATGATCTCGGGGTCTTGGGATCGAGTCCCGCGTCCGGCTCTCTGCTCGGCAGGGAGCCTGCTTCCCTCTCTCTCTCTCTCTCTCTCTGCCTGCCTCTCTATTTGTGATTTCTCTCTGTCAAATAAATAAACTCTTTATAAAAAAAAGAGCTTAAAATGGAATAAATTAAAGTGGATAAATGTGAAAGAATCACAAGATATTTAGTATTGCTTACAAAAGGAAAATAAATAGTGCAGTATCGATCTCAGACAAGTTAGAACTCATGGTGAATGCATTAAGTAGACATCAATTTCATATTGATAAAAATTTCAGTCCAAGAAAACAAACACAGTGGCCTTGAATCTTTTGTGACTCAGTCAATAAAACATACAACTCTTGATTTAGGGCTTGTGAGTTCAAACCACGTGTTGGGCATAGAGCCTACTAAAAAAACTAAATAATATAAAATACTTAAGGGAAAATGTGAATAATAATTTTAAGGAGAAATTAACCAGTCTACAATTTTCGTAGGGCATTAGTGTGCATTAAAATGTGATAGATTGGGCGCCTGGGTGGCTCAGTGGGTTAAAGCCTCTGCCTTCAGCTCAGGTCATGATCCCAGGGTCCTGGGATCGAGGCCCGCATCGGGCTCTCTGCTCAGCGGGGAGCCTGCATCCTCCTCTCTCTCTGCCTGCCTCTCTGCCTACTTGTGATCTCTCTCTCTGTCAAATAAATAAATAAAATCTTTAAAAAATGTGATTAAGTAGACCAAAAATAATGATATCAAGGATTTAAATAACATGAGAAAGAAAGATGTGTACTGAGAATAAAAGTTTTACAATGTGTTTGGAAAAATCAACTCTGTGAAATAACTCAAAAACAATCTCCAAAAAATTAGAAAGAACGAGAAAAGAAAAGGAAAAACCTCTGAAAGTTACATTCATTTAATGTAAGGCGATAAAAATGGAAAATACAACAGGATAGCTTTAAACTCTAAACTGTCCTTTAATGAAGGGTAATACATAATAATTATTATTCATAATGGAAATTATAAATATAAAAATGAAGAAAAATGAGAATACTTCATATCAAAACGTTCAAGTAAAGCTGAAGAGGATTTCAGGGAAAAAATTTATAGCCTTAAACATTTTTGTTTTAAAAAAGTATAGCTTCAAACACATTAATTAATGTATATTCCAAATATAAAAGATATATAAGCAGAATGAAACTTTAAAAAAATAGTAAGAAGATAAGTAAGTGAATTATTGGGGAGAAAGTGGTAGGGAACCCAAAAGTTGTTTCTTTGGAACAAGAAGTAGAATAGTTAGGTTTTATTAGGTTTATTTTGAGATTTGGATGAACAGAGAAAGAGAAAGTGAGAGAGAGAGAGAGAACATGCACGCAGAAGGAGAAGTGACTCATAGCTAGCGGTGTGGAATACACTATAACACTTAAAAAAATAGTTCTTTCTGTTACATCATCAAGGCACTAGAAAATTTTGAGAAATTACTTTTTTTTCCCCTGAGAAAATATCAATCACTCAAATTAGGCTAAAGTGATAGAAAACTTGGCTATATAAGCAACCAGGCAATAAATGAAAAAGTTGGTAAAATTTCTTCCCTAAATAAACACCAAACCCACTCACTCAGTGTTTAAAGGTCAGTGCTACTAATCCCTTAGTAAGGGTGATAAATAATTTTTTTTTCAGAGCATAGAAAAAGAGACTGACATTTTTAACACTCATTCTCTGAGGCTTACCTATGACTGAAACAACAAATCAATAAGGACAGATCACATGCAGCACACACATAAACACAAACACACACATTCAGACAGATACACCATTCAGACAATATCAATAAGGGCAAAAAGTTCTAAATAAAATATTAACACACTGAATCCTTCCTGTAGTAAGATAAAAAAATTTTATTATTGCAATACAAGATTGACTCAATATTGAGAAATCTATTAATGTGCACTGCTATATTTTGAAACTAAAAGAGGAAAACAAATGTCAAAAAAGCATCTTACAAAAATATCCCTTACCTCTTTTTTTTTTTAAAGAACAAATTAGGAACAAAGGAAACTTTCTTAATTTGATCAGTTATATCTACCAAATTTGATCACATACCAAGATCAGGTGTTTTTTTTTTTTTTAACATTACCAAATGCTTCCTCTTAAAAATCAGGAGTGAAATAAGGTCGATTCTTACTATCAAATATTACATACATAATTCCTGGAAATAAAATAAGGAAAATAAAGGGGGAGCATACATGTTAGGAAGAGAGAAAACTATCATCCTTTGCAGATTGTATGATTTTCTGTATACGATATCCAAAAGAATTAAATGAAAAAATGAAAGACCACCTTGCTTAAGAATGCTTGGATCAATCAGGAAATCAAAGAAGAACTTAAACAATTCATGGAAACCAATGAGAATGAAGACACTTTGGTCCAAAACCTATGGGATACAGCAAAGGCAGTCCTAAGGTGGAAATACATAGCCATCCAAGCCTCCCTCAAAAAAAAAAGAAAAATCCAGAATACACCAGCTGTCTTCACACCTTAAAGAACTGGAGAGTCAACAACAAATTAAGCCAACTCCACACACAAGAAGGGAAATAATCAAGATTAGAGCAGAGATCAATGAGATAGAAACTAGAGATACAGTAGAACGCATCAATGAAACTAGAAGCTGTTTTTTTGAAAGAATCAATAAGATTGATAAACCATTGGCCAAACTAATCCAAAAGAAAGAGGGAAGGACCAAATAAAATTATGAATGAAAAGGGAGAGATCACAACTAACACCAAGGAAATAGAAAAAATCATCAGAAGTTATTATCAATACTTATGCCAATAAGTTAAGCAACCTAAATGAAATGGATGCATTCCTGGAAAACTATAGACTTCCAAAATTGAACCAGGAAGAAATTGAGAACCTGAATAGACTGATATCTAGTAACGAGATTGAAGCAGTGATCAAAAACCTCCCAAAAAACAAGAGCCTAGGACCTGACAGATTCCCTGGGGAATTCTACCAAACTTTCAAAGAAGAAATAACACCTATTCTTCTAAAGCTGTTTCAAAAAATTGAAGCAGAAGGAAAACTTCCAGGCTCTTTTTATGAAGCCAGCATTACCCTGGTCCCCAAACCAGACAAAGACCCCATCAAAATGGAGAATTTCAGACCAATATCCCTGATGAATATGGATGCTAAGATTCTCAACAAGATCCTAGCAAATAGGATCCAACAGCACATTAAAAAGATTATCCAGGGCCCCTAGGTGGCTCAGTGGGTTAAAGCCTCTGCCTTCGGCTCAGGTCATGATCCCAGGGTCCTGGGATTGAGCCCCGCATTGGGCTCTCTGCTCCGCGGGGAGCCTGCTTCCTCCTCTCTCTCTGCCTGCCTCTCTGCCTACTTGTGATCTCTGTCAAATAAATAAATAAAATCTTTAAAAAAAAAAAAGATTATTCACCATGACCTGGTGGGATTCATCCCTGGGTTGCAAGGATGGTTCAACATTCACAAATCAATCAACGTGATAGAACAAATCAATAAGAGAAGAGAGAAGAACCACATGGTCCTCTCAATTGATGCAGAAAAAGCATTTGACAAAATCCAGCATCTGTTCCTGGTTAAAATGCTTCAAAGTATAGGGATAGAGGGAACATTCATCAACTTCATCAAGTCTATCTATTAAAAACCCACAGCAAATATCCTCAATGGGAAAAAGCTGACAGCCTTCTCATTGAGATCAGGAACACGACAAGGATGCCCACTCTCACCACTCTTGTTCAACATAGTATTAGAAGCCCTAGCAACAGCAATTAGACAACAAAGAAAAAAGGTATTCAAATTGGCAATGAAGAAGTCAAACTCTTTTTCTTCGCAGATGACATGATACTTTATATGGAAAACCCAAAAGACGTCACCCCCAAACTACTAGAACTCATACAGCAATTCAGTAATGTGGCAGGATACAAAGTCAATGTACAGAAATCAGTTGCTTTCTTATACACTAACAATGAAAATATATAGAAAGGGAAATTAGAGAATTGATTCCATTTACTATAGCACCAAGAACCATAAGATACCTGGGAATAAACCTAACCAAAGAGGTAAAGGATGTGTACTCAAGGAACTACAGAATACTCATGAAAGAAACTGAAGAAGACACAAAGAGATGGAAGACCATTCCATGCTCATGGATCAAAAGAATAAACATTGTTAAAATGTCTATACTGCCTAGAGCAATCTATACTTTCAGTGCCATACCGATCAAAATTCCACTGGCATTTTTCAAAGAGCTAGAGCAAACAATCCTAAAATTTGTATGGAATCAGAAGAGACCCCGAATTGCTAAGGAAATGTTGAAAAAGAAGAACAAGACTGGGGGCATCACGTTGCCTGATTTCAAGCTTTACTACAAAGCTGTGATCACCATGACAGCATGGTACTGGCATAAAAACAGGCACCTAGACCAGTGGAACAGAGTAGAGAGCCCAGATATGGACCCTCAACTCTATGGTCAAATAATCTTTGACAAAGCAGGAAAAAATATACAGTGGAAAAAAGACAGTCTCTTCAATAAATGGTGCTGGGAAAACTGGACACCTATATCTAGAAGAATGAAACTCGACCATTCTCTTACACCATACACAAAGATAAACTTGAAATGGATAACAGACCTAATGTGAGGCAGGAATCTTTATCAAAATCCTAGAGGAGAACATTGGCAGTAACCTCTTCTGTATCAGCCACAGCAACTTCTTTCAAGATATGTCTCCAAAGGCAAAGGAGACAAGAGCAAAAATGAATTTTTGGGACTTCATCAAGATCAAAAGCTTCTGCACAGCAAAGGAAACCGTCAACAAAACAAAGAGGCAACCCACGGAATGGGAGAAGATATTTGCAAATGACAGTACAGATAATGGGCTGATATCCAGGATCTATAAAGAACTCCTCAAACTCAACACACAATCATCTCAAAAAAATGGGCAGAAGACATGGACAGACACTTCTCCAATGAAGACCTACAAATGGCTAATAGACACATGAAAAAATGTTCATCATCACTAGCCATCAGGGAGATTCAAATCAAAACCACACTGAGATACCACCTTACACCAGTTAGAATGGCCAAAATTAACAAGATAGTAAACAATGTGTGTTGGAGAGGATGTGGAGAAAGGGGATCCTCTTACACTGTTGGTGGGAATGCAAGTTGGTACAGCCACTTTGGGAAACAATGTGGAGATTCCTTAAGAAATTAAAAATAGAGCTTCCCTATGACCCTGCAATTGCACTACTGGGTATTTACCCCAAAGATACAGATGTAGTGAAAAGAAGGGCCACCTGTACCCCAATGTTCATAGCAGCAATGGCCACGGTCGCCTAACTGTGGAAAGAACCAAGATGCCCTTCAGCAGATGAATGGATAAGTAAGATGTGGTCCATATACACGATGGAGTATTGTGCCTCCGTCAGAAAGGATGAATACCCAACTTTTCTATCAACATTGATGGGACTGGAAGGGATTATGCTGAGTGAAATGAGTCAAGCAGAGAGAGTCAATTATATGGTTTCATTTATTTCTGAAGTATAAGGAATAAACCGGAGGACATGGGGAGATGGAGAGGAGAAGGGAGTTGGGGGAAATTGGAAGGGGAGACGAACCATGAGAGACTATGGACTCTGGAAAAACAATCTGAGGGTTTTGAAGGGGCGGGGGTGTGAGGTGGGGTGAGCCTGGTGGTGGGTATTATGGAGGGCACGTATTGCATGGAACACTGTGTGTGGTACATAAACAATGAATTCTGGTACACTGAAAAGAAATTTAAAAAAAATTAAAAAAATTTAAAAAAAATTTAAAAAATTATCAAATCTTAAAAAAGTTGATGCCAGTGTGCAAGACAAATAGAGAATCTTTTCCAATATATTAGCACCAATAATCATTTAAAAATGCAGTTTGGAATTAAGTAATAAGTATGTACATAAGAACAAATTAACATAAATTGTGGAAGACTTTTATAGATATACAGATAAAGCCCTATTGGTGGATGTAAAGGAAAAACTTAAGGGAAAATGTAACCTTGTATAGACTAAAGTAGCCTTACCCCACTGTTGAAACCATAGCAGAATTCAAGCTCTGTGGCTTAAATGTGCTGCAAACATCGTGATTCTTTTTAAAATGAAACAATTGAATCTGTAAAATTAAATGCAATTTTAATAAAAGACTGTTGTATACACCTTGATAGGATTCTCAAATTATCTTGAAGAAGGATTACATAAAGCTAACTAATTATGTGTAGCGAAAAAACAAATGAAGATTTCTCTACTATGTGCAAAGATTTTATAAAGAAACATATTAGAAGTTTGATAGTGCTAAATGTATGAAAAATAGGACAATGAAACAGAAAATTCAGACACTAATTCATATATATATACTATACACGTATATACACATACATATATATTGATACATAATATATGTATACACATATGTCACCATTATATATTATTATATGGTGGTGTAATAATTTGGGTGTACACTTGGAAAGACATATATACATATACATGCATTTTATGTATATGTGTATATATAAGTCTTAGTGCGTAAGATGCCATTTTTTATCCGTGGGCAAAGAAGGGGTTAGTCAGTGGTATCATAATAATTTGACCGTACTCTTGGAAAGATAATTATCTACCTCACCCCATTTATAAGGATACATATTAGGTGGATTCTAGCCTTACATCATTTTTGTTATGGTTAGATGAAAATATGACAATATTTTTTCTATCCTTGAATTCAGTTTCTTTTTAAAGATTTATTTATTTATCTGGGGCGGGGGAGCACGTGTGTTCGGGGGAAGGTGCAGAGAGTGAGAATACCTAAGCAGACTCCCACTCAGCGTGAAGCCCAACCCAGGGCCCAATTTGACTCATGGGTCAGAAACCAAAAGTCAGATCCTTACCTGCCTGAGCCACCCAGGTGCCTATGAATTCAGTTTTTTAGGTGACACTCCAAATGTCAAAGATATAAGGAAAACAAAGATTTAAATTTGATTATATAAAAAGGAACTGTTTTTTTTCTGATCAAAGCAAATGCAAAGTTAAAAATTCCATGTAGAGTGAATAGAAATATTTGCTGCGAATTCAGGAAAGGATAAAAATTCATAACATTATTGAGACATTACCGAATTACAGTAAGATTCAGTTCAGTTCTGTAAATTAAAACAACAGACAGTTGGTTGAAGCATATGATCAGGAAGATATCAGCAGAAGTTTCAAAGGGCCAGTACATCTCTGGATAGATCTTTGACATCACAGATAAGGAATGCATATTCAGGTTTGTCTGCCACACAGTAGAGTTTTTAAAGATTGACAGTAGGAGCAGGGGGTTGAGCATATACTGATTCTCATACACTGTTGATTTGAAAGTAGATTGGTACAAACCCTATGTGGGATCTTGGCAAAATTTCCCAAAGTTTTAAATGGGTGTGCATTGATTCAGCAATTCCAGTTCTGGAAATCTACCTTAAAAATCTAACAGTGAGTGCTTGGCTGGCTTGGTTGGTAGAGCATGCAACTGTTGATCTCAGGGTTGTGAGTTCAAGACCCATGCTGTGCGTGGGGCCTACTTAAAAACAAAAACAAAAACACAACCTCCTAAAAACAATCACTGATAGTGTGCTTGGTGATGCATAGGTTATTTTAATGATATATGTTCCAAGATAGCTATAGTAACCATTTGGCCAAAGTACTATGTTGTTACTGTGAAGAACGGGTGATTTTACATTTTTACTCCAGTTTCATCTGTTTTGGTTGAACCTTTTAAGAGCCTTTTGAAACAATGTGACATCTCGAAATACATCTACAAACGTCTTACTGTCTTAAGAATTTGTTCAAGCCGGATAAGTGGACTGTAGCAGATTTTGTTGACTTTATTGCTTTTTTTGTAATTTGTGACTGGGAATTGGGAAATAAAAGTAGGTGAAACTATTATCTAGAGTGTTAGATATTGACATTTATTAAAAGGATTATTTAAATGATACTATTTGTGGAGAAGCCCTGCAATTTTTAGAAATGCCTTCTGTGCCAGGGAGAGCTTCGTCCTTTGTCAAGTTTGATATCTTTTCCTTCTCTTAATGTCATGCTGCACAACTAGAAGTCCTGCTATGGTATCACACACAGAGAATGACTTTTAGGATGGAAATTAGAATAGAACTGAAAATGGGAAATGCTATTTTTGACAAGTGAATATTTCCAATTTATGTACTGCATTCTGGAGCTAAAAGAAAAGTAATGGAAATTTCTTTCAAACTCAGATTAGTTTTTCAACCAGGCTTATGAAATTACTACCATCATATCAGCATTGAGAGGCAGAATAATTTTGTAGATAGAAAGCAGGCTTAAGTACTTATTTTGTTTTAGAACTTAATTATATTCTCTTCTGACTTGTGCATTATTATTTGTAAATTATATGTGTCTTCATATTTAATGGTATTTTATGTTTTCACCACATGATAAATAGGAGGTGGTCATAAATAAATATCACCTGGTTATAAATATCAGGTGATTTGATTTTAAAAGTGAAGTCTAAACAATTCCACTATTAAGTATAAAATTACTAAAGGAAAGGGACTCCATCAAGAGAAAGTGGGAAGTGCAAGATCATGATACTACCTAATGTTTTCTTGAGTAGCAAACAAGAAATGTATTTGTAAATCTTTCTGATTGATGTCTATATCTTAGAATTTAAAAACTTGTATTCACTGCCTTACAAAAACCTGAGATTTAATTTATGACAGAAGGGAGAAGGAGATCTTCCCAAAGTTTGGGCTATAAATTTTATAAAACAACCATTTTACACATTCCCTGAAACAATGTATAAAAGTGTATATTATTGAATTTTCCTGTCAACACTTAGTAATATTAGACATTTTAAGTAGATGTGGGTCAGAGTGATAGACAATGACATCAAAATTTTCATATGATTATTTTTTTCTGGTTGGTGAGAAATTTAGAGTAACTTTTTTATGCCATTAACCATTCAGGATTTTTGTTTTGTTAAACACAGACACACAAACACACATGCATATAAACATACATATACAGATTGTAAATACTTTTACCTATATATGTATATACTTATATCTGTATTTTTATACTAATGTTGAACTCATAAGAATTAGAATCATTGCAAGCATCTTTTCATGCAGTGTCGCTTATATTTTAGCTTTATTTATGGCATCTTTGGAAAGAAGATTTGAATTTGGCCAAAGTTAAATTCATAATTTTTATTCATTCTCAATTCCTTTTTTGGGTCTTCTTTGTCTTCTCATTTACTACCTCAACATATTTCCTATATTTTCTTTTAATATTTTTATGTTTTAATTCTTCTCATCAGGTTTTGATTTAGATTAGATTTGTGTAGCATAAGCAATAAAAAAAGCATTTTTCTGTATGAATGGCCAGATGTGTCGGTGTCCTTTATAAAATTCAATAGCACATTCTCTCCTCCATGCCTTCATAATGTAATCTTTCTTATACCAAATTCTTGGCATGTATGCATATGTGTATATGCATGTTAACATATTTATAGACTATTTTTTGCCATTGTTTTATCGATTATCCCTAAAGTTTTGCCAAAATCACATTTGAAAAATTACTGTATGCTTTTAATAAGCCATATGTCTTATACAGAGTATCCTTTCTGGAGTTCCTCAGAATTATCTTGCCATTATGGCCCTTTTAAATTTCCATATGCATTTTTGGATCAGTTTCTTAATTCCTTCAAAAGTATTATTTATTTGAAATGCATCAAACTTATAGATAAAGAAAACGTTGACATCTTTACAATATATGGTCTTTCTCTGTACACATAATCTGCCCATCTAAAAATGTTAGCATTCTCCTTGGGGATAAAAATACATTATATGTTTATAAAAAATAAAAAAAAATTAAAAAATAAAAAATAAAAAAATAAAAATGTTAGCATTTACTGTTTCTGTCTATATCAGTAAACTTTTATTAATTTGCCCATTATGTTTCACATCTTTTATTAGGTTTATTCCTGGATGTCTTTTTAAATATTGTCATTTTAATTTTTTTTAAATAATAGGTCTGGGGCCTCTGGCTGGCTCAGTTGGTAGAGCATGGGACTCTTGATCTCAGGGTTGTGGGTTCAGGCCCCATGTTGGGTTTAGAGATTACTTAAAAATAAATCTTAAACAAAAAATAAATAATAGATCTAATTGGTTGTGTACATTTTCTAATGCTATAGAATGGCAGTTGATTACTTGCAAAGTAGTGATTATGCTTTAGGCAAAACAACATAGGATTTTGCTGTACCTCTGGGCTAGAAACAGAGGGGAGCTCATACTGCCACAGTTCTGAAGGTTCTGGATACAGCAGCTTGAGAGTAAATGTGGATTCCCATCGGGGAGAGCAGGCAATCCATAGGAGCCTGGGGTAGGGAGGCTGGGGGTTGCACCAAGGCAAACAGTATTCTGCCCTGATGCTGCCTTTTTTTTTTTTTTTTTTCCCCTCCATTTTCTCGCCACTCTCTCTCTTTGGCTGAACCCAGCTGACAGCCTGAGGGTAGGGAAGCTACGGATTCAGTCCATAAAGGATAGCCCTCTGGGGGCACAGAGCAGGGTTTCGAAGGATCCAGAGCACATCTTGAGGCTAACACGGGGGCTATACAGCTGTTCATATTGGGGTTCTCCAGAAAAGCAGAACCAATATTGGGTCACACAGTTATGGAGACTGAGAAGTCTGATCTGCCTGTAAGCTGGAGATGCAAGAAAGCTAGTGGTGTAGTTTCCAGGCCCGAGAGCCCTGTGGTATAAATTCTAGTCTGGGTCAGAAGGCTGAGAAATCAGCTCAGTCAGTCACAGAGCAAATTCAACCTTCTTTCACCTTTTCCTTGTATTGATACTTTCCATGGAAGAGAACAGGCCCACCAGCATTGGGGAGGGCCATCTGTTTTACTGAGTCTGCCAATTCACATGCTAATCTCTTCCAGAAGCCCCTCACAAACACACCCAGACGTAGTGTTTAACCAGCTATCTGGTCATCCCTTGGCTCAGTCACGTTGACACAAAATTAACTATCACAGTGGTTTACACCTATTAACTCAATCCTCACAACACCCCTATTAGGTAAATACTTTTATATTCATTTTATAAATGAAAAAATCGAGGTCCAGACAGGTTAAATAAACTTACTGAAGTCTCACAGTCATTTAGTGGTGGAGCTGGGCTTTTAACCCTCACCAGCTAATTGCCAAATCCATACTTTTAAACATATTCCCCTTGTGTTTTATCTGGTAATGGTGAAATAACCTTAATGACATGAATAAATATTGCATTGTTCTTTCATACCAGGTGAAATTTTGATTAAAATTAAATTGGGACTATAAAATAATGTGAGGATATTTTACATATTTATGATATTGTGTCTTCCAAATCAGTCTTCTATTCATTTAGGTCTTCTTTAATAATAAGCTTTGCAGTTACCTCTAAAAAGACACTGTACAACTTTTGTTAGATTTATTCTTAGGTTTATTTTTGTTGCTACTGTAAAGTTAAAAAACTATAAGATTTATGTATGCATAGATTGGGGTTTAGTTTATTTTTACATATTAATTATTTCCCCACAAACTTGCTAAGTTCTTATATTAATTATGTAGGTTTAATCATTACTTTTGAGTTTGTATATAGACAGTTAAGTGAATAATGATAATTTTGTGTGTTTCTTTCCAATCATTCTATGTTTAGCTAAGTCCTCCATTACAGTGCTAAGGACAGGTGGTGATAGTGGACATTCTTATCCTACTTATTATCTTAAAAGGAATATTTCCTTCATTTCGTCTTGAGTTTGATGTTTGCTTTTAAAGAAGTTCCTTTATGTGCGAAATTTGCTAGTAGATTGAAAAAAATCAAATGTATTTAAATGCTACTGAAATTTGTATTCTCTTTAGGTCTGTCACTGGGGTGAGTTATATCCCTGAACAAACCTAATTTAACTATATTTCATGGTTTTTCACATTTCTTGATGCACTTGTGTCTTAGTTCAGGAAACTAAAAGCAGACCGATGTTTGGTTGCAAATGAATTATTGAGAGAGCACTCTACGGAAGAAAAAGGGACAGAGCCAAGCAAGGATGTGGTCTTAGGTAATATCAGTTCTGGTCAGTACCACTCCAGAGGCTTTCTGCGTTGAGCCACGTGGGCTGAGCTTTTGTAAGGTATCAGTTCATCATTGGCACCACCCAGTTGAGCTGTGCAGGTACCTGGCATGTGGATGGCAGGGCATGACCATAGTATGTTTTTGTGAATAAAGTTTTACTGAAGCACAGCTCTGCTCACTCATTTACATATTGTTTTTGACTGCTTTTGTGCTACAAGGATACAGTTGAGTAGTTGTAGTAGAGACTCTCTGGCCCACAGAGCCTACATTATTTTCCTTCTGGCCCTTTGCAGAAAAAGATAGCACGCTCTTAATCTAGATTGACAGTGAGACTGGTCATTTTTAAAAACTCTTTCTTTTGTTTGTTGGTTTGTTTTATGGTATCAAGTTTATATTGACTTTTTTAAAGACTTTATTTATTAGACAGAGATCACAAGTAGGAAGAGAGGCAGGCAGAGAGAGAGAAGGGGAAGCAGGCTCCCGCCGAGCAGAGAGCCCGATGCAGGCAATCCCAGGACCCTGGGATCATGACCTGAGCCGAAGGCAGATGCTTTAACCCAATGAGCCACCCAGGTGCCCCAATGATTTTGATTATTATAACCAAGTAGACTGTTTTACATGTTTCTAGTCCTTGGAATATTTTTCAGTAAGTTGGTAAAATTTTTCTTAGATCTTACTGGTAAAACTTGCTGAGCATGGAATCTTATTTGTGGTAAAATTTTAAAGCTCTGATACAGTTTCTTTGACTATTTAGCTATTTTGAAAGACCATAGTTCCTGGGATCCCTGGGTGGCTCAGTTGGTTAAGCATCTGCCTTTGGCTCAGGTCATGATCCCAGGGTTGCAGAGTAGAATCCCACATCAGACTCCCTGCCCACTGGGGAGCCGGCTTCTCTCTAGCTCTTACTTTCTCAAATAAATAAAAATCTTTAAAAAAATGAAAGACTGAATTTCCCGTATCTTTTTGTGTCAGTATTGTTTAATAATATTTGTATACATGTGTTTATGTGAGTTAAGTTTTATGTTTATTGACATGTAGTTGTTTATTTCATCTTCTCAATTTCTTATTTTCTGTAACATTTTTAATGTCCCCCTTTTTAATTTGCTTGATTTTGGTTTTCCTTTTTGTCACTTCTGTTAATCTTTTCAAATAATACTGTTGATTTTCTCTGTTTTCTTATTTCTTTCTAATTTATTAATTTGTCTTTGTACCTGTACTGTGTCTTCATTTTATCTTCCTTAAATTCTGTTGTTCATTTTCAGACCTTTTCAACTATATGTTTGGGTCCTCAATTTCAGCCTTTCCATATCCCAGTACAGATACTTGACTTAGAGCATTTTAACTATTTTTCCTATGTATCTATCTTCTGTCTTTCCCGTATGGTTAATTAATTCACTCATGAGTTGTTTGAAATATGTTTTACAACTTATAAATATACAGGGCTTTCCTATTTAGCATTTATTGCTGATTTTTACTTTATGTCAGAGAACATATTGTATATGAGTGCAATTTATTAAAAATTTTATTTGCTTCATGATAAAATGTATAGCCATTAAAGAACATTTCATGTATGACAGAATGACTTTGAGGTCTGGTATATTTCAACAATTCTGGAAAATTCTCTCTTAATTTATCTAGAATTATATTTCCATATGGGGAGCAAAGAGAAAATGAAAGAACATTATTCAGAGATAGTGGGCCTTCTTACTCTATTTTCCATTTTTCTTTCCAATATATTCACTATCTTTTTTCTCTGTTATATATTCTGGATCATTTTCATATCAATTTTTAGTTTTTCTTCATCTCTATTGAATATATTATTTAGCTGATCCTGTGTACTTAAAGTTTAAATTTTATGGTATTTTTAATTTCTAGATATCCCATTTGATTTTTTAAATAATTTGCTTAGTTTTATAGGTTCTTGGTGGTATTTTAAATTTTTCTTCATTTCTTAAGATATTTTAAACATAATTATTTTAGGGGCACCTGGGTGTCTCAGTCAGTTGGTGGCTGCTTTCAGTTCAGGTTGTGATCTCAGGGTTGTGGGTTTGAGTCCCACATCCAGTTCTCTGATCAGCGGGGAGTCCACCACTCCTCCTGTTTGTGCTCCCTCACTCTCTCTTTGTCAAAGAAATAAATACCTTTTAAAAAAATAAACAATTATTTTATATTATGTATCCAGTGATTCCTTTGTATGTAATATTTGTGTATCTGATTCTGCCTTTTTTCTGGCTTGATCATGATGCCTCATTTCCATGTGTAACATTTTATGAATTTTTATTATAGTCGCATAATCTTTGTGACATTGTATTTGTATGGGTGTTCCTTAGGCTTGGGGTAAAGGTCATTCCTCTGAGGAGGTTTTATGTTTCCTTGTGGTGTGGTGTGAAATTCAGCTGTAAACTCACCTGTTTAGGATCAATGTGTGTTTAGAAATTCCAAGGGAGCTATTTTTCGTTCAGCACCGGCCCCCATTTAAAAACTGCCTTATGAGGTTGCTCACCTCTCTGTGGCAGTTCTTTCAATTTGTTTTTGGCATTTGAGGGATTTATTACTTTTTTCTTAGCTCAGTGATGATTGAGAAACAGAAATATCACTCATTGTTTTTGGCTTTCCATGGTGGGGTTGTTCAACATGCTAATGAAAGTGGACTCTTATATTTGTTTAATAGAATGATATATTCAGTCTTCTAATATGCCATTTAGGATTTAAGATTATATTCCTAAATGAGACTGGCATAATTATTTTGTTTTCCCTTATTATCTTTTAGTGTTAGAATATCAAAATTACCCTAGCTTTAGAAAATATACTGGGGAAATTACTTTTTAAGTTTTTCTTTTTTTTTTTTTTTTTTAAGGACAGTTGTTTTCCCTGAAAGGGTTTCTGGGTTTGTGTATACTCCTTGTCCTTTGACAGGGACCTCAGAGTTTTCATATTAGACATTAATGTCAAACTATGGGATCTCTCTTTTTCACAGGGGATAAGAATTTGAATCTCCACACGTGTGGCAGAGCATAGGATTGATTTCTCAGAGAACTCTTAATTATTTCCCAGCCAGAAGACTGGGCAGATGACAATTTTCCTTACTGCCTTTCTATTCCAGAAGGTGTAGTTTTTCTAGTTCCCTTTAATGCAGGGATTTATGAAGAGATTTCAGTTCCATTTTTTTTTTAAGATTTTATTTATTTATTTGAGAGGCAGTGAGAGAGAGCATGAGCAAGGAGAAGGTCAGAGAGAAAAGCAGACTCCCCATGGAGCTGGGAGCCCGATGTGGGACTCGATCCCGGGACTCCGGGATCATGACCTGAGCCGAAGGCAGTCGTCCAACCAACTGAGCCACCCAGGCGTCCCATCAGTTCCATTTCTTTACATCAAACTTCATATGGGCACAAGACCACACCCTCTGTGGGCATTACAACCTTAGCCTCATGCTTCCAGAGCCTACTTTCAGGTTTGATAACATCCTAAAGCACCGTGATATCAACCTATAGGGTTAACACTCTAGTTTTGACTTCCTTTCTGCTTCTGGAAACTAGAGATACCTTTTCTCTCTTTAAAGCTAAGCTATGAATTAATGCTCTTGTCCAGGATTTTCATGTTCCTTGAATTGAAGGGGCATCGGAGCATTCACCACACTGTGCTACCAGAAGCAGCCTTATGTTTTCTGCCAGTTGAAGTGAGACTGTTGAAATGCTGCTCAGATCTCTTCATCAGTGACATGGGGAAAATACTGTCATTTTACCTAATGGTATCATATGGAAGAATGACCTAAATCATTATAAAATCACACTATTCTATGAATAGTGCCCTAAATGGATGCCAAAGGCATTGATACTTTAATTTTCTCTTTTATGTTTTTTTTCCCTATAATGTCTACTTTCAAAACTCTGGCTTAACGCCCATAAATGTAATGTTTTTCACTTATGTCATTTTCTGATTATAGTATTTCATGTTTCTCAGTCCAGGGGAAATTTTAACACAAGATTTCACTTCAATAATATCCTCATAAGCCTGTTTGAATAGTAATGTGGTTTCTATTCTGTTTTGTCACTATAGATGACAGTCCCAGAGGGATTTTTAGTTATATATATATATATATATATATATATATATATATATATATCTCCATCTTGTAACTGATAAAATGGATATCTTCCAATGGGGATCAGATTAAAATAATAGAAAACTTTATGCATTATGATGAGAACATAATGCTTACTCAGCCTGCGCTTACTACTATCCTAAGGACACTTTGGATCTCATTGTTGCTGGTCCAAGCTCTGATTTCTCACAAAAGAAATTCACATGGTAAGATTTCTATATTCACTAACTTTCTCAAGATCTTGATATATTAAGAAATATATCTCCATGCTTCTAATTCACCTTGCTAAGGTCACCTAGAGAGTCATATGGTCATGTGGTAATCATTTCACCATATATATGTATATCAAATCATCATGTTGTATACCTTAAATATATATAGTTTTGTCTCCTATTTTAGTAAAGCTGAAAAAAATTAATGAAGAGACTTTGTTTGATTAGATCTTGGCCTATATAACTCATGAACTAATAATAGGTATTGCCCAATTTTTCAGTAGATTATATATGTATGTTTAGTGGCAGAAAACATACCCTCGAGAGAGGTATAGCTCAGTTTTAGATACTTTAATAGTGATTCATGACCATATGACTCTCTAGGTGACCTTAGCAAGCTAGATTAGAAGCATGTAGATATTTAGATATCAAGTCAGCCTCAATCCTTTATTAAAAAAAAAAAGAAAAAGTTATGTGTACATTTTGAGTGTCGATGATGAATGCTTTCCCATATGAACCGCATCTGTTGAGAGAACACATTCATGGTGGAATACTAATAAATCAGCTATTCTTCAGAATGTATTTTATTCTTTGTTGCATTTATACAAGAATAATGTCCACATTAAGGAACTGATAATTCCAGAATACTCAGGAATTTGTATTTGTCAGGCCATATGTGGCATATTAGGTTCAGTTCTGGGTGCCACGTTTTACAAGGATCTTTGAAAGATTGGAATATGTTCAAAGCAAGCTGAGTGGGAGGCTAAAATGATGACGTGTGAGGAATTAGTGAAAATTTTGGAAATGTTTAGCTTGGAGAGCAGAACACAGAGAAGGCACATAATTATTTTTGAAAATTGGAAGGGTTGCCAGTCATTCAGTATACAGTACTTGAGCAAATAATCCCACATCAGGTATCAAGTATGGGGCCACTGGGATGCTGGGCGGCTCAGTGAGTTAAATGTCTGTCTTTGGCTCAGGTCATGATCGCAGGGTCCTGGGATCGAATCCTGCATCAGGCTCCTTGCTCAGTGGGGAGCCTGCTTCTCCCTCTGCCTGCTGCTCCCCCTGCTTGTGCTCTCTCTCTCCCTTTCTCTCTCTCTGACAAATAAATAAAATCATAAAAAAAAAAGTATGTGACCGTGAAGGGAGCAATTATGAATAAGAAGGAGGCACTCTTTTCAAGAAATACACATAATAATTACAATGTTATAGCAGTGTAAATTCAATGAAAAACATAGCCCAGAAAAGTGGTAGGAGGCTATAGGAGGAAACAATTATTGAAATAGTTAAGTTTGCTTCAGATTTCATAACTAGAAACAATTAGTTAAAGAAACAAGACATATACTTTGAAAACTGGTGTAACGAAGATCTTTCTGATGATTGTTATTAGTCAGTTTACAGAGATTTTACACTGAGCTAAGCCTTGTAGTAACTCAGAATTATCACAACAATCCTCACAGTCAATACTGTTGTTATCCCTTTCACAGATGAGGACCCAAAGACTCAAAAAGTATAAGCGACTTGCTCAAAGGTCATGTGGTTAGCAAGCAACAGAATTACAGTTTGAATCCAGACAGTCCAGCTCTAGGAAACATGCTTTTTACCGCTAAGCAACACTGCCTTTTCAGATAGATTATTGATCCCCGTCTCTGGAAATTTTCTCAATAATCTCCACCATTATCTGTTAAAAAGTGATAACTGCCCAGATTGAGAGGATGTTCAGAGTAACATTTGACAGTTTACTATCTTGCTATTATGAGTCTCTATGCTTTTGGGATAAGCTTATGATTCTAGTCATTAGTTCACAAGCTAAGACTAATAGTGTGACCCTTATTTTAGGCCACGTTAGGAAATTCTATCTTTTGATTTGTATTAGGAGAGATACTTGTATATCTCCATTGCTTGCCAGTTACTGTTTTTATTTTCTAGATATCCCAGTCTTTTCTTTGCTCAATGAAAATTCTGTATGTCTCAATATTGCACTCCCTGAGAAGATATTTCTCGTGCCACACAACAAGGCTGCACTCTCATTGTTTGCCAGTGTACTTTCCTATGATTTCCCTTTGTCCTCCGCACCTTAACTGCCATCTCCATGGTCTCCATGAGGTGCTGCTTAGCTGTGTTCCTGACATTCATCTCCTAAAGGAGTATGTTTGAAAATCATTGAACCTGGTTGCAACACACTTTTTCTTTCTTTCTCTCTCTCTCTCTTTTTTTTTTGCAACAAAATTTTTCTTACATATTGATGGACTAGCACTCTTCCAAAGACAAACCAGTGGGAGTTTTTAGTCTTAAATGAGTACTTTGTTTCAGTTGCTTGGCAAAGTGTATAAAAGTATTCCATGTGAGGGGTGCCTGGATGACTCAGTTAAGTGTCCCAACTCTTGGTTTCAGTTCAGGTCACGGTCTCAGGGTCGTGAGATCGAGCCCCGTGTCAGGTTCCACACACAGCAGGGAGTCTGCTTGTCCCTCTCCCTGCCCCTTTGTCCCTTCCCCTGCTTGCGAGCTCCCTCCCTTTCCCTCTCAAATAAATACATAAAATAAAACCTTAAAAAAAGTATTCCATATGATAGGTAATAGTGGTGGATCCATGTCTCATTACAGAAAGGATCCCTGTCTCTACACATCACTCTGCAGGAAGTTCACTACTTTGTCCTAGAGCTTGATGTGATTTTGGTGGTATGCTCAACCTCTCTTGCCCAGTGAGTCTCTGCTACAGACCTTGCTTCCCATTTCAGTGAAGGTGAAAGAAGATCATTTCCACAAATACCCATCACCACTACCTGCATCTCTGTTCACATGCCCTGATTTGTTTTCAGTCACTGTGAACTGATTGTTCTCGCAGCAAAGACGAACACTTACGCTTGTGCAGATCTAATTTCCTTCTGCCTGCTGAAGGTGTTTGGTGTTGTAATCTCTTCCCTTTCCTGTGACAGCATCCATTTATTAAGACTGAAAAGTGTTAGGGAGGAGCAGTAATGGTAGATGGTGAAATCAAGAGTTCTCTTCTGGAATGTTCTGTGAAATGCACTGCTTGGTCAATATAAGAAAGTATCTATAATAAAGTAGTCACTATCATTGACTACTCCCTCCTTCTTGAGCCATCTTTCTTCCCTGTCCTTCATTACTCTACACTACCTTCTGCCCTATGGGCCATTCCAACTCAGTACTCATTCCTTAGCATTCCCTTGACAACAGGTATCCTCCTCCACATACCACCCAGTGCTCTTTTCCTCTTCACAGAAAATCTTTTTGGAACAAGTTTGGCCTTTGTGTGTCTACTTCTCATTAATTACATTGTCAAAGGGAGATGACTTTCTTGTTCTTAAATACAACCTTCACTGCTATTCACTGAGTATATTTGGAAAATACGAACCGACCAAGCAGTGACGAAGTTATACGTGGTATTCAGATGGCAAACATTGATGACATTGTTAAAGGTAATACTGAAAGGGTAAAAAAAAAAAAAAAAAAAAAAAAGTAAAGATAAACATCACACCAAGATTAAGATAGCTTAATAAGTCAGTCTCTATAAAATTGACAGAATTTTTCAGATTTATGGACAGAGAAGAGCTCTGAGTAATATTCCCTAGAAGGTGGAGACAGACTGGTTCAGTACAAGGACAATCAATATTATTGATACCGCTAGAATCTATCTTTAGCATACTTGTTACTAAGAAATACTATGTCCTTTCATTTTACTTCAGGAAAGGATATATACCTTCTTAGATCAGACATTTATTTCCAAAATTTAAAAAAACTGCATTGGGACTTAAACATGAAAAATTCATAGAATGGATTCTTCCACAACTATTTTCTTTAATGGAATTCTAAATACTGATAATGAAATAAACTCCCACTGGCTCATGTGTCAGAGCACAGAATTTGCAGTGATCACCCCAAACTATTTAAGTTACTGTTTTCTTTTTTCACTGTAACCTGCAACTCTTTGCTGATAATAAGGAAAAACTTTCCCTGCCTGATTGCTACAAATTAAAGCCACATCATGGAAAAAATTAAGATTCAGTAATTTCCAGGGTTAGGCAATAAAAGTTAATTTTATCCTAGTTTAGTTGATTATAAACTTTGATATAATCAGGGATTTACACTGTTTCTATTGTTAACTAACATTGAAAATCAACAGCAATGATAACTGTTGTGTGAAGGACAGTTTTTTGTACATAATAGATGAGCAATAATGATCTGTCACTTTATTTCAGAAGTTCTTAGAGCTGGTAGCAAGATATTTTATGTTCACTTATTAGGAAACAAGATCATTTGTTGCAAGTTAAGCCTTTGTAACTAGATAGTGAACTCTTTGGGCTAATCTTAACATTAGGAAGCACTTGCATGTACGAGAAGTAGCATGAGGCCTAATTTCTCTTCAAGCTTGGAGAAGACAGCTTGGTTAAATTGAATCATGAAAGCTGATTGGTGAGGAAGTTATAGAAATGTAACTGAAAGACTGCATTGTACTAATCCTGATCTTCCTTTTATTTTCCTCTATTTCTATTATCCTAAAAGTCACCCTACCTGGAAAATGGGGCCAGTGTGAGAACCTCACCCTCTTCTCTGGTCTCTCATTCCCACCTTTAGAGTATTAATAAGGGTAAGGCACCCTGTAACATATACAGATGATACCAGAATTTCCAGGAATATTAAACTTAGAGTATCTGTTGGACGTCTGTGGGTTTAAAAGATGAGTAACTGGGAAATGGGTACAGTTTCTTCTAAACACATCAATTTTGGGGAGACAGTTGTCCTTCCTTTAAAGTAATTTCAACTATCACAGAGAGTTGTCTTGGTTTGTAATTTTTTTTTTAACAGTGATGTGAAAGAAGTGAATGTACTCACAAGTAATTTCTACTATATAAATAGGAAGATACCTGATTATAGAATTACCTTAAGTTCTGGCTTCCTGTGGGAAAGGGGAAAATAGAGTGATAAAATTTTCATATTAGTACAGGTAATTCCATTCAAAGTTTATAGCCTGACACTGATCATTGGATCAAATACCAAAGTTTGTTGTTGTTGTTATTCCCATTTTCCTTTTTCATGAATGTACTTTTGGGAAGTTAAGGCACCCTTCAGCTTTAACTGCCCTATCTGTGAAATGGAGATAAGATACCTATTTTAACTATGTCTCAAGAATTGTTGTAAGGTTCCAACAAGTTAATTCATGGAAAAGTGGTTTACAATTTATAGAGCATTAAAAATATGAGGTCCTATTTTTGTTAATACTAGATGGGTTTAGCTTTTTCTGTATTCTACACCTTGCTTTAAGATAATAGTCCTATGAAAGATAAAGTAAATGGTGTAAAACTTAAGGTAGTTAGCACAGCTTTTATATCCATTTATTTATTGTAAGGCAAGCGATGTTCCATAGAAGAGATCTAGGGTCATTGTATTTTATAAAGGTGAGAACACATTGTAGAAGCATCATAAATATTAAACAACCATATAAGATATTTGGAAGTATCTATTTAAACATTTTGCTGTGTCTCTGAAATACCCCTTAGCATACTTTGAATAATTAATAGATGTTTTAAGAAAAATACTGACAGTAATGTGGAGCTCATTCATGTCTTTCAGAGCCTTTGGAGTTCCTGGGGATAAATCAATACAATTCTAAAGAAATGTATCCCTTTTCATTAAAAAAAAAAGAAAGTCATTCATGTAGTTTTCAATAAGTCATCATTCTGTAAGTTAGAATATTTCATTTTTGTGCCCAGGTAAGGTTAATAGGGATGTGGCATGCAGAAAAAGAAAAGCAACAATGATCAGTCACCCACTTATTCACGATAGGACATGGAAGTGTGAGTTTAGTGGGATGACTTAGCTTCTCTGGAAAGGTTTTTCACGGCTTACTGTGAGGATGACATTGAAGCATAACAGAAAAGATCTATTTGATTTTCTATGATCAAAAAGTCTCCCCTACCAGCTTCTACAAATAGGTATCAATTATATATTAGTGCAAGTGTCATTATTTAGTCATTGCTAAATGGCAAGTAATAAGAAATTTGACCAATGTAGCACAGACAGAAGCCATTCCAAGAGAGGAAGCAGCTTTTTCCGAAGGGGAAAACAGCTGATCAGAGTGAATGCAGAAAGGCTTTAACTTCAAGCAAATGACAATTTAATTATATACTATGGGTGTTGAGGGGGCATCTGGGTGACTCAGTCAGTTGAGCATCTGCCTTTGGCTCAGGTCGTGATCCCAGGGTCCTGGGGTCAAGTCCTGCTTCAGGCTCTCTGCTCAGCAGAGCGTCTGCTTCTCTCTTTCACTCTCTGCCTGCCGCTCCCCCTGCTTGTGCGCACACTTGCACGCTCTCTCTCTCTGTCTCTGTCAAATAAAGAAATAAAATCTTAAAAAAAAATACTGTGGACACTGAGGAGATGAAACTGTGCAAGAACTGTCAACGGTTGACCATTTTAAACCCCTGCCTTTTGACCGTAAACTATTATAGTGTTATGCCAGTACTAAATATAAGGCAGCTTATCTAAACTAAGATGTAGTTAGTCTAAGGCCACAAATTAAGTGGCGGAATGTAAAGTGATGAGAAATCAGCCCATTAATATTAAGAGAGAATCTGAATTCAGTAGTTGGAGAAATGCAGGAAAGTGTCAACTAAGGAGCATTTAAGTATTCCTTCCCCTGGGGCATCCCTGCCTCTTACTGTTTTACTGGGTACTTACCAGGAACTCTGTACATGTGTTATTGGTTCTCTTTCAAATACTCTTTCAAGGTTTGCTTACTTATGACCTACACAATTCCATCCTTTCTTGTCCTGCTGAGAATTCCAAAGCTCCTCTCCTGGTCTGAGCCTTGGGAGAGATGCCTTCCACTGCTGACAACAACATGAGTATTAGAATGAATCTTTGGCCATCTTTCTGTGGGAAATGAAATCTGTGATTTGGGTGTGTTAACGATTGGCATTTAGGATAGGCATGTGATGGGTCCCAGCCTCTGACTGGAGTAATTGATCTCCCCTTGTTTCCTACAGTGCAATTTCATTTTTTTAAAAGATGATAGTATAGTTTATTGTTTTAATAGCTTGATTGAGATATAACACATATGAAAAACGGCATATATTTAATGTATATAATTCGATAAGATTGGATATATGCATACACCCATGATACCATCATCACAAAGTGATTGACATATCCATCACTTCCAAATTTCTCTCATACTCCATCCCCCCTTTTTTGGTTGTAAACAAACATTTGATAGATCTGGCCTCTTTGTATGCAATTTGTTTTCTTAATAAACTTTTATTTTGGAATAATTGCAAATTTACAGAAAAGTTTCAAAGACCGTACAGACAGTGCTCACATACCTTTCACTCAGTTTCCTTAATGTTAACTTCTTACATAACCATCCATATTACATGGATTGCAACACTAAGAAATTAACATTGATGGATCTCTATTAATGAACCGTAGTTTACGGATTTTATTCAAGTTTCACCGTTTTTTTCACTAATGTCTTCATTAGTGAAGGGGATGCTTTTAACACCCAGGTTCCATGATATGTTTGGTCTGCTCAGAATTTAGCAGTGGCTCAAAGTCAAAGCCAACATCACACAGTGCACTGCAATGTACTACAGCATCTTTTCTCCCACAGCCAGTTACCTTTCTGGCCTCTCCTCAACTCTTCTGCTTCCAGCTCCTCTGGGTCCCTATGATGCATTTACAGTTGACCTTCTTGCTGTTCTCTAAAGATACCAGGAATACTGCTGCCTCAGGCCTTTGCACTGATGCTTCCCTCTGCCTGTGGCATTCTTCCTTAGAAATTTCTATGGCTAACTCTCTCATCTCCTTTATCAGGGATGCCCAACCCAACTTCCAATCCTTCCCTACCCTGCGTGCCCCAATCCTATTATTTTTAAAATTTAAACAAACATTTTATTTTAGAATAGGTTTCCGTTTGTGAAGTTGCCAAAACAGTACAGACAGATTCCATATACCCCACACCCTATCCTCAACATGTTATGTTACTGTGTTATACCAGTTACAACTAAGAATCCAACACTGGTAAATTTCATACTTTATTTGGATTTTACTGGTTTTTTCTTAACATCCTTTGCCTCTTCCAGGATCACATCAAGGATACTACATTACATTTAGTCATGTCTCCTTAGTCTTCTCTGATGGATGACAGTTCCTCAGACTTTCTTTGTTTTTTATGACCTTGACAGATTTGAAAAATGCTAATCAGATATTTTGTAGATTGCTGCTTTCATTGGGCTTGTCTGACATTTTTCTCATGGTCAGATAGGGATGATGGGTTTGGGGGTTAAAAACCACTGAGGTCAAGTGCCATTTTCATTACATTATATCAAGGGAATATACTGTTAAGATGACTCACCACTGTTGACATTGACCTTGATCAGCTGGCTGAGGTAGTGTTTGTTGGATTTTTCTACTATATGGCTCCTCATTTACCCTTTCTTCAGACTGCGCTCATTGAAAGGAAGTGATTTGCAGCCCCCACTTAGGGAATAGAGTTACATTCCACCTCCTTGAAGGCAGAGTATCTGTGTGGAAATTATTTGGGATTCATCTACATGGAAGATTTGTGGATTCTTCTCCATTTACTCATCTGTTCGATCCTTTATTTAGATCCATATGGACTTAAGGAAATTTATTTTATATATGAGGTCACAAGCCAGTGCTACTTTGATTCTTTTGTGGCTCAAATTTTTCCAGCTTAGCCATTGCAAGCTCTTTTTCTTAACTCCTGTGTCATACCCAGTAACTTTGTTTTATAAGCCCTCCCTTATTTTCTGGCATTAAAAGATGCTCCAGGCTCATCTTGTACATTCTGTCCTCTGCCCTAAAATCAGCCATTTCTTCAAGAAGTCCTTGTCCTTTTTATCGGAGAATGGTATTAGCAGCCAAGATCTGGATGCTGATTATGTTCATTGCTACTGAGATATAATTGCTTTTAGGCCCTCTTGGTGAACAAAACTAAAACTATATGTATATTTTATTATCATCAGTGTTTTGTAGTTTTCCATGCAGAGATCTTATACATATTTTGTGTTATACCTAACTATTTCTCTTTTTTTGTGTGTTTTTTTTTATTAACATACAATGTATTATTTCTTTCAGGGGTACAGGTCTGTGATTAATCAGTCTTGCACAATTCACAGGACTCGTCATAGCACATACCCTCCCCAGTGTCCATCACCCAGTCACCCCATCCCTCCCCAGCCTCTCTTCCAGCAATGCTCAATTTGTTTCCTGAGATTAAGAGTCTCTTATGGTTTGTCTCCCTCTCTGGTTTCATCTTGTCTCATTTTTCCCTCCCTTCCCTTATGATCCTCCTCCTTGTTTCTCAATTTCCTCATATTAGTGAGATCATATGATAATTCATTTCTCTGATTGACTTATTCACTTAGCATAATATCCTCTAGTTCCATCCATATCATTGCAAAGGGCAAGACTTCAGGTTTTTTTTTTTTAAGATTTTATTTACTCATTTGACAGAGAGAGAGAGATCACAAGTAGGCAGAGAGACAGGCAGAGAGAGAGAGGAGGAAGCAGGCCCCCGCTGAGCAGAGAGCCTGATGCGGGGCTCGATCCCAGAGACCATGATCTGAGCCAAAGACAGAGGCTTAACCCACTGAGCCAGCCAGGTGCCCCAAGAATTCAGGTTTTTTGATGGCAGCATAGTATTCCACTTCTTCTTTATCCATTCATCTGGATGGACATCTAGGCTCTTTCCATAATTCAGATATTGTGGGCATTACTGCTATAAACATTCAGATGCACATGTCCTTCGGATCACTACATTTGTATCTACATTTGTATACCCAGTAGAGCAATTGCTAGGTCATAGGGTAGCTCTATTTTCAACTTTTTGAGGGACCTCCATACTGTTTTCTAGAGTAGTTGCACCAGCTTGCATTCCCACCAATAGTGTAGGAGGGTTCTGCTTTCTCCACATCCTCACCAATTCCTGTCATTTCCTGACTGGTTAATTTTAGCCATTCTGACTGGTGTGCCATTTGGCTGTCTTCTTTGCAGAAATGTCTATTCATGTCTTCTGCCCATTTCTTGATTGTACTATTTGTTATTTGGGTATTGAGTTTGATGAGTTCTTTATAGATTTTGGATACCAGCCCTTTCTCTGATACGTCATTTGCAAATATCTTCTTCCATTCTCTCAGTTAGTTATCTTTTGGTTTTGTTGACTGTTTGCTTTGTTGTGCAAAAGCTTTTTATCTTGGAGTCCCAATAGTTCATTTTTACCCTTGCCTCCCTTGCCTTTGGCGATGTTTCTAGGAAGAAGTTGCTGCAGCTGAGGTTGAAGAGGTTGCTGCCTGTGTTCTCCTCAAGGATTTTGATGGATTCCTGTCTCACATTGAGGTCTTTCATCCGTTTTGAGTCTATTTTTTTGTATGGTGTAAGGAAATGGTCCAGTTTCATTCTTATGCATGTGGCTGTCCAATTTTCTGAACACCCATTTTTTGAGGAGACTGTCTTTTTTCCATTGGACATTCTTTCCTGCTTTGTTGAAGATTAGTTGACCATAGAGTTGAGGGTCCCTTTCTGGGCTCTCTATTCTGTTTCATTGATCTATGTGTCTGTTTTTGTGCCAATACCATACTGTCTTGATGATGACAGGTTTCTAGTAGAACTTGAAGTCTGAAATTGTGATGCCACCAACTTTCGTTTTCTTTTTCAACATTCCTCTGGCTATTTGGAGTCTTTTCTGGTTCCATATAAATTTTAAGATTATTTGTTCCATTTCTTTGAAAAAAACTGATGGCATTTTGATAGAGATTGCATTAAATGTGTAGATTGCTCTAGGTAGCATAGACATTTTCACAATATTTGTTCTTCGAATCTATGAGCATGGAACGTTTTTCCATTTCTTTGTGTCTTCCTCCATTTCTTTCATGAGTACTTTATAGTTTTCTGAGTACAGATTTTGTGCCTCATGGTTAGATTTATTCCTAGGTATCGAATGGTTTTGGGTGTAATTGTAAATGGACTGACTCCGTAATTTCTATTTCTTCTGTCTTGTTGGTGTATACAGATGCAACTGATTTCTGTGCATTGATTTTATATCCTGAGACTTTACTGAATTCCTATATGAGTTCTAGCAGTTTTGGAGTGGAATCTTTTGGGTTTTCCACATAAAGTATCATGTCATCTGCAAAGAGTGAGAGTTTGACTTCTTCTTTGCTGATTCAGATGCGTTTTATTTCTTTTTGTTGTCTGATTGCTGAGGCTAGAACTTCTAATAGCAGTGGTGATAGTGGACAGCCCTGCCATGTTCCTGACCTTAGTGGAAAAGCTCTGTTTTTCCCCCATTGGAAATGATATTTACGTGGGTTTTTCATAGATGGCTTTTATGATATTGAAGTATGTACACTCTATCCCTACACTGTGGAGAGTTTTGATCAAGAAAGGACACTACTTTGTCAAATACTTTTTCAGCATCTATTGAGAGTATCATACGGTTCTTATTCTTTCTTTTATTAATGTATTGTATCACATTGATTGATTTGTGGATGTTGAACCAGCCTTGCAGCCCAGGAATAAATCCCACCTGGTCTTGGTGAATAATCCTTTCAAGGTACCGTTGGATCTTGTTGGCTAGTACTTTGGTAAGAATTTTTGCATCCATGTTCATCAGGGATATTGGTTTGTAATCCTTTTTTTGATGGGGTCTTTGTCTGGTTTGGGGATCAAGGTAATGCTGGCTTCATTAAATGAGTTTGGAAGTTTTCCTTCCATTTCTATTTTTTGGAACAGTTTCAGGAGAATAGGTATTAATTTGCCTTTAGATGTTTGGTAGATTTCCCCTGGGAAGTCGTGTGGCCCTGTGCTCTTGTTTGTTGGGAGATTTTTGATGACTGCTTCAATCTCCTTACTGGTTATGGGTCTGTTCAGGTTTTCTATTTCTTCCTGGTTCAGTTTTGGTAGTTTTTTGTTGTTGTTGTTGTTTGTTTGTTTGTTTTGTTTTGTTTTTAAAGATTTTGTTTATTTATTTGACAGAGATTGTAAGTAGGCAGAGAGGCAGGCAGAGAAAGAGAGGGGGAAGCAGGCTCCCCACTGAGCTGAGAGCACAATGTGGGGCTTGATCCCAGGACCCTGAGATCATGACCTGAGCCGAAGGCAGAGGTTCAACCCACTGAGCCACCCAGGCGCCCCTGGTTTTGGTAGTTTTTATATCTCTAGGAATGCATCCATTTCTTCCAGATTGTCAAATTTGCTGGCGTATAGTTGCTCATAATTCGTTTTTATGGGTGTTTGTATTTCTTTGGTGTTGGTTGTGATTGCTCCTCATTCATTCATGGTTTTATTAATTTGGGTCCTTTCTCTTTTCTTTTTGATAAGTCTGGCCAGGGGTTTATCAATCTTATTAATTCTTTCAGAGAACCAGCTCCTAGTTCCATTGATCAGTTCTACTGTTCTTTTGGTTTCTATTTCATTGATTTCTGCTCTAATCTTTATTATTTCTCTTCTTCTGCTGGGTTTAGGCTTTCTTTGTTGTTCTTTCTCCAGCTCCTTTAGGTGTAGGGTTAGGTTGTATATTTGAGACTTTTCTTGTTTTTTGAGAAAGGCTTGTATTACTGTATACTTTCTTGTCAGGACTGCCTTTGCTGTGTCCCACAGATTTTGAACCGTTGTGTTTTCTTTATCATTTGTTTCCATGCATTTTTTCAATTCTTCTTTAATTTCCTGATTAACCCATTCATTCTTTACTATAATGCTCTTTAGCCTCCATGTATTTGAGTTCTTTCTAACTTTCCTCTTGTGGTTGAGTTCAAGTTTCAAAGCACTGTGGTCTGAGAATATGCAGGGAATGATCCCAGTCTTTCAGTACCAGTTGAGACCTGATTTGTGACCCAGGATGTGATCTATTCTGGAGGATGTTCCATGTGTATTAGAGAAGAATGTGTATTTTGTTGCTTTGGGATGGAATGTTCCGAATATATCTGTGATGTCCATCTGGTCTAGTGTGTCATTTAAAGCCTTTATTATTATTTTTTTTTTATCTTTTGCTTAGATAATTTGTCCATTTCAGTGAGGGGGGGAGTGTTAAAGTCCCCTACCATTATTGTATTATTGTTGATGTGTTTCTTTGCTTTTGTTATTAATTGGTTTATATAATTGGCTGCTCCCACATTAGGGGCATAGATATTTAAAATTGTTAGATCTTCTTGTTGGATAGACTCTTTGAGTATGATATAGTGTCCTTCCTCATCTCTTATTATGGTCGTTGTCTTGAAATCTAATTTGTCTGATAGAAGGATTGCCACCCCAGCTTTCTTTTGATGTCCATAAGCATGCTTTCAATCTGGAGGTATCGCTGGGTCTAAAATGATTTTCTTGCAGACAGCGTAGTGATGGGTCTTGTTTTTCTATCCATTCTGATACCCTGTGTCTTTTGATTGGGGCCATTTAGCCCATTTACATTCCGGGTAACTATTGAAAGATATGAACTTAATGCCATTGTATTGCCTGTAAGGTGACTGTTACTGTATACTGTCTTTATTCCTTTCTGGTCTGTTACTTTAGGCTCTCTCTTTGCTTAAAGGACCCCTTTCAATATTTCCTGTAGGGCTGGTTTGGTGTTTGCAAATTCTTTTAGTTTTTGTTTGTCCTGGAGGCTTTTTATTTCTCCTATTTTCAGTGACAGCCTAGCTGCATATACTATCCTTGGCTGAGTTTTTTTTCTCATTTAGTGCTGTGGATAGGTCTGCTGCCAGTCTACTATTTCTGCCATTGTATGTTATAGACCTCTTGTCCTGAGCTGCTTTCAGGTTTTTCTCTTTGTCTCTGAGACTTGGAATTTTTACTATTAGATGATGGGATTTTGACCTATTTTTATTGATTTTTGAGGGGGTTGTCTATGCTTTCTGGATTTTGATGCTTGTTTCTTTCCCCAAATTAGAGAAGATCAGGCTATAATTTGTTCCAGATATACCTTCTGCCTCCCCCTTTCTTCTTCTTCTTCTGGGATCCCAATTATTCTAATACTGTTTCATCTTATGGTATCACTTATCTCTCATATTCTCCCCTCGTGATCCAGTAGTTGTTTATCTCTGTTTTTCTTAGCTTCTTTATTCTCCATCATTTGGTCTTCTATATCACTAATTCTCTCTTCTGCCTCATTTATCCTAGCATTAAAGCCTCCATTTTTTATTACACCTCATTAATAGCTTTTTTGATTTCAGCTTGGTTAGCTGTTAGTGCTTTTATTTCTCCAGAAAGGGATTCTCTAGTATGTTCTATGCTTTTTTCAAGCCCTGGTAGCATCTTTAAAGTGGTCATTCTGAACTCTAGTTCTGACATCTTACTAATTTCCCTATTGTTTATGTCCCTAGTAGTCAGTATTGCCTCTTGTTCTTTTGTTTGTTTATTTGAGGTTGTTTTACCTCCTTGTCATTTTATCCAGAGAAGAAGAGATGACTGAGAGAACAAAATGCTAAAAGAATAACAGTGACCCCAAAAAAATATACACTAGCTAAATCAGAAGAGACCTGAACTTGGGTGGAGAAGAAAGAAAAGAACAGAGCCACACACTTGATTTTGTGTGTATTTTGGTCTGTTAGAAGAAACTGACTCTCAGGGTGCCTGGGTGGCTCAGTGGGTTAAGCTTCTGCTTTCAGCTTGGGTCATGATCTCAGGGTCCTGGGATCGAGCCCTGCATTGGGCTTTCTGCTCAGCGGGGAGCCTGCTTCCCTGTCTCTCTGCCTGCCTCTCTGCCTACTTGTGATCTCTCTCTCCCTCGGTCAAATAAATAAATAAAACCTTTAAAAAAGAAGAAGAAGAAACTACCTCCCAAAATTTTAAAGAACAAAAAACTTTTACATATATACACAAAAATAAGGGTAAACATGATGAAAGGACGGAATGTGACTGTAAAGATGAAAATGTAAAAAGATTTTAAAAAAGGAATTGATAAGAAGTTGTTTAAAAAAAAAAAGAAAAAAAAAAGAATGTGATCAGGCTGGAGACTAGAATAAAGCCATATGCTCAATTTAGGGTATTATTTGGTCTGTTAGAAGAAACTGTATCCCAAAATGTTTAAGAAAGAAAAACTTACATATATTCAAAAAATAAGTTTAAATATAGTGAAGGTTTAGATTATGACTCTAACTATGCAAGTTAAAAAAGATTTTTAAAAAGCTATTGATAACATAAAATAGTTAAAACATGTTAAAATAGGAAGGAGGAAAAATTTTCCAAAAATAGAATAAGAAAAAAATAAAATTTAAAAAGTTAAACTTTGAAAGACTGAGGAGTCATGGGAAAAAACTATGAATTCTATGTGTTGCTTTCCCTTAGCTCTGGAGTTCTGTAGTTCTCATTGATTGGTGTACTTTGTCTTTGCTGGATGTTCTTGCTAATCTTCTGAGGGAGGGGCCTGTTGCAGTGATTCTCAAATGTCTTTTCCCAAGCCATAATTGCACAATTTTGTTCTTGGTAGCTCTTGTTCCCTGAACACTTTCCGTATTGCTTTGGAGAACGAGAATGAAAATGGGGGCTTCCCAATCCCTGGCCTGGAGGAGTGGAGAGCTCAGGGCCCCACCCCTCAGTGCATCTTCAGAGAAAATCAGTCCATCCCTCCTGTCTCCTTGGTCTCCAGTCATACTCCGGTTTCAGCCGGCCTGTGACTGAGCATTTCTATCTCTGGCACATGGCCCCGTTTGGAGTCTCCAAACCCAGCAGATCCCTGCGGCATGCTCCTGTGCCAGTCCTTCCAGGGGTGGGAGGAGGAAGGGGACAGGCCTCTCTGAAAATGCCGCTTGTAGGGTCCCTGCTTGATGAGTAGTGGCCCAACTTTGCTGGGGATTGCTGTTTATGGCAACCCTGAGCTGAGAGCCCGCTCTTTGTCTCTGTCTTTGCAGCCAGCTTCCCCTCTCCAATCCCTGGGAGCTCTGCCACACTCAGGCACCCCTTGTCTTTCTGTCACACTGAGGGACCTGAGACCACACTAAAATCTGCGAGGGTCCCCCCCCCCCCACTTAGTCCGTGGAGCAACGTCCCTCAGTGGAGCAGATTTCTAAGAGTTCCGATTTTGTGCTCCGCTGCTCTACGGCTTATTGGGAGGTGCCCCTCCCCCCATGGCCTATCTTCCTGTATATTGCCTGGGATTCACTTTTCCGCATGTTCTACCTTCCAGAAAGTGGTCGATTTTCCGTTCATAGTATTGTTGCTATTCTTCTCTTTGATCTTCTGTTGAGTTTATAGGTATTCAGAATGGTTTGATAACTATTTAGCTGAATTCCTGGGACCAGATGAAATTTAGGTCTCCTATCCTCTGCTGCCTTGCTCTTTTTTTCTTTTTGGTATGATACGTGTGTGTATGTGTGTGTGTGTGTGTTTTAATTTCAATTCCATTTGTTTATTGCTATTGGGGAAGCTATTGACTTTTGTATATTTACCTTGTGTCTTGTGCCCTTCCTACACTTGCCTCTTAGCTCCAGGAGGTTTTTTGACTTTTTTGTTATTGTTATTTTTGTTTGGTAGTTTCTTTGGAGGTTTCTCGATAGACACCTCATCTGCGAATAAAAGCAGTTTTATTTCTTCCTCTCAATTCTGTATAACTTTTAGTTATTTCTCTTGCCTTATTGCAATAGATAGTATTTCCAGTAATATGCTGAATAAGAGTGGTAAAGGAGGATATCCTTGCCCTGCCTTCCTAAGGGAGAAAAGCATTTAGTCTCTCACCATTAAAAATAATGTTGTAAGTTGCTGCAAGTTTTTCGTACCTACCCTTTATGGTATTAAGAAAAGTCACATTTGGTGGATGAGCATTGGGTATTATATGCAACTAATGAATTGTTGAACACTACATAAAAAACTAATGATGTACTATTTGCTGGCTAATTTAACATAATAATAAAATTTTTAAAAAATAAAATAAAAAATAAACACACACAAAAAGAAAATTCCCTTCTACTCCTAGGATTTTGAAAATTTTTATCATGAACAGGTATTGCATGTTATTTAATACTTTTCTGCATCTATGGATATAACCACATGATACTCTTATTAGCTTGTTAATGTGGTCAAACAAATTGATGAAGGTTAAACCAGCATTACATCCTGGGATGAACCCTGCAAAGCCATGGTGCATAATTCTTTTTATACATTATTAAGCTTAATTTTGCTAATATTTTACTGAAGATTTTTAATCTGTAGTGATAGGTTATAATTGTTGTTTCTTGCATATCTTTCTCTGGTTTTAGATTACTGATGGCCTCAGAAAATGAGTTGCAAAGTGTTCTCTCCTTTTCTACTTTCTGAGAAAGATTGTGTAGTTTAGGAATTACTTCTTCTTTGAAGTAATGGTGGAGTTCACCAGTCAAATTATCCGGGCCTGGCATTTTTCTTTGGGAGAGTTTTAGCTACTAATTCAGTCTGTTTGATAGACACAAGTTTATTTAGTTTATCTTTTTCTCTTTAAATGATGTATGGTGGTTTGTGTCTTTCAAGGAATTGGTCTGTTTCATCTAAGTTACTAAATTTATGGGCATAGGGTTGTTCATAGTATTCTCTTATTATCCTTAGTAACTTCTTATTATCCTTTCAGTGTTCTGAGATCAGTAGTGATGACCTGTCTTTTATTAGATGTTGGTACTTTGTATCTTTGCTCTTTTTAATTTTCTTCAGTTGGCCTTGGTTGTTAGAGTTTTATAAATTTTATTGCTCTTTTTTCTGGTTGCTTTAAAAATTTTGTCTTTAGTTCTTTGCAGTTTGAATATGATAATGGTAGGAGAGAGAGTGTGTGTGTGACATGTATCCTCTCTGGTTTTCTCTAAACCTCTTTGGTCTTTAGTTTGGTATTTGTCATTAATTTGAAAAAATTTTCAGCCCTTATTTAACTGTTGATTCTGCTCCATTCTCTCTTCTTCTAATATTGCAGTTTTGCATCTTTTTAATATTTATTTATTTAAAGATTTTGTGTATTAGAGAAAGCACAAGCTGGGGGAGTGGCAGGCACAGGGAGAAGCAGGCTCCCCACTGAGCAAGGAGTCTGACATAGGACTCCATCCTAGGACCCTGGGATCATGACCTGAGCCAAAAGCACACACCTAACTGACTGAGCCACCCAGGCACCCCCGTTTTGCATCTGTTACACTGTTTCATATGGTCTCACAATTCTTAGATGTCTGTTCTTTTTTCACATTTTTTTCCTCTTTTTGTTTCAGTTTAGAAATTTTTATTGACCTATCTTCAAGATCACTGTTTCCATCCTCAGCCTTGTCAAAGTCTAATCAAAGAAATTCCTAGAAGGAATTTTTCTTTTTTGTTACTGTGAGGATTTTGTTTCTGTAATTTCCTTTTGGTACTTTCTCATAGTTAACCATCTTTCTGGTGACATCTGGTTTTGCATCGACGTTTTTCATGAGAGCCTTAACACATTAACCATAGTTATTTTAAATTATCTGGTAATTCCAACATTAGTGTTATATCTGAGTCTGGTTTTGCTGATTGCTTTGTCTTCAGACTGCTTATTGTTTGTTTTTGCCTTTGGCATGCCTTACAGTATTTTGCTGGAAGCCAGACATGTGGTATAGTGTGTTAAATACTGAGTTAAATAGATCCTCAGTATGAGGATTTATGTTAATCTGGCCAGTATTTGGGTTGTGTTTGATGTTTGTTGTACTTATGGGTATGAGAGGTTTCCACTTCCTCCAGTGTCCTCTCTCTCCAGCTCCTTTTTGCCTTAAGGGCTTCTTCTGTTTGTACTACTCATCAGAGAGAGTGTGTCTCTGTTGTCCCAGCTGTAATCCACTATTATTGTTCCTGGAGACATTATTGTGGTAGTGATGGGGTGTAGGCAAGGGGAAGCTTCCTCTAATCATCTGATTAAATTTTAGTTTGGGGATGGACTATGGGCCTGTGTTTCTGTCCCTTCTTTAGGCATAGAACTTTTTTCATCCCATGCTCTCTGATCCTTTCCCTACTGTAGGACATTGCTTGTCCTCCAGTGTCCCCAGTTTGTGTAACTGAGATCCTCTCCCCTGTACATTTAATCTTTAGATTTTTCTTTGACACAGGGAGGCCATGGCAGAGTGGAGCCCCCTTTTCCCAAGTTGATTCAGATTTCCCTGCTGCCAGCCATCAATGTCAGACCTCTTGGGAGATTAAACCTTTTGTTCCCTAAGAGTGAAGGGTCTGGGTGGATTTTCACCATGGCTACTCCTCTTCCTGTACACCAGCTAGGGCCATATGGTAGAGGGAGCTTTCTCCAGATTCTTGATTCTGTGACAACCTGATGGGTTCCCATAGGGAAAACATATGAAAGTGTGGGTCTGTCACCGGGACTTTGGCTCTCAAGAGCTTCTCACTCTCGTGATAGTCCACACTCAGCCTCCAGCAGTTCATTGAATTTTCTGTTTTATTGGACCTTCCAGCTTAAATGGCTTCTGCTCCAGATAATTATATGCCTGAGTTGTCTTCCTGGAGGAGCCCATCTCGTTAGATTTGGGGATGGCAGTTAGGCCTGCAGTCCCAGTTCTCTGAGGTGTTGAAGAAAAGTTGTTGATAGCTTGTCCAGCTTTTCCTTGTAAGGATGGGAATTACAGCTTCTAAGCTCTTCACATGTTTGAACTGAAACCAAAGTTCCTGCAATGGTTTTAATAAATGACGGCCTCTGAGTTTTAAATTATTAATCTATGATTACTTGTCTTCTAATTCAGATTCTACTGTCTTCTAAGATTCAAACATTAATTATTCCAAACCACAGTATATAACATCCATTAAATATTTACCTGTCATTGAATTAGTTGTTTATTATGACTTAAGTTGAGAATTGAAATGGATTTAGAGATTATTTCCCCATCCCTTTCATGTCAGATTATTATTTCGCTATCCCTTTCATTTTACAGCTTTTCAAATTGATTTGGCTCTGTCATCACAAAAGGTCATTCATAGTTCATGATGGAACTGGAAGTCTGATTTACTTCCTTGTTCCTTTACTGAATGGATGATCAAAAAACACATTACCTACCCTCCCATTTAGCCCCAGAAGTTGTCATTCTAAACAGATTTATGTTTAACTGCTTTATCAACCTTCTTTTGCACATAGTAGTTACTTTAATAATGATGTCTTATCTTCAAATAAAAGCATTTTTTTACAAATTTTATTTTTTCAGTGTTCCAAGATTCATTGTTTATGCACTGCACCCAGTGCTCCATGCAATACATGACATGCCCTCCTTAATACTCACCACCAAGCTAACCTAACCCCCCACCCCCCCTTCCAAAATCCTTAGTTTGTTTCTCAGAGTCCACAGTCTCTCATGGTTTGTCTCCCCCTCCGATTTCTCCCAACTCACTTCTCTCCTTCACCCAGTGTCCTCTGTGTTATTCCTTATGCTCCACAAGTAAGTGAAACCGTATGATAATTGACTCTCTCTGCTTGACTTATTTCACTCAGCATAATCTCCTCCAGTCTTGTCCATGTAGATACAAAAGTTGGGTATTCATCCTTTCTGATGGAGGCATAATACTCCATTGTATATATGGACCATATCTTCTTTATCCATTCGTCCGTTGAAGGGCATCTTGGTTCTTTCCACAGTTTGGCCAACTGTGGCCATTGCTGCTATGAACATTGGGGTACAGATGGCCTTTCTGTTCATTACATCTGTATCTTTGGGGTAAAAGCACTTTTATATATGTTATATTTTTTGAGGCTTTTTACAATCCAGTTGTATGGAATTATTATTTTCTATGAGTTTTGAATTCCTGTTGGTATTCACAGAAGGTAAATGATTTGTCCAAACGTGTGAGACTGAAACAGAGGAAAACATCAGGACTAAAACTTGGTTCTCATAGTTTTAACCTGCATGCAGACTTTTTCCCACTTGAGAAACCAGCTGCCTCTCACACGATGCTGACAATCTGATATAACTGCAGATGCTATTTTTAGTATAAAAGAATGCACACCTGCCTCTCAGCTTCACAAAGTGTGCTTCCCAGAGCAACCTCCTGCCCAAAATGAGTGCTCAAAACTGTTGTCCATTGATCAGCTGCACCTTTCATATGCCCTGAATTTTCAAAACTGTGCTATTCAACACAACAGGAACAAGCAGGGACAGATTTTGTAACATTTAATATTATTGGGCTTTCCTGGAGTTACAGGTGAATATTGGAATTCACTGTGTGTGCTAAGTTCTTATTTGTTTTGTTTCATAGTTTGGACAGAGTTACATTTCCATCTTTGTCCTTCTAAGTTATTATTTGCTCTTCTACCATATGTTTGTTGTCTCTATTTTGAATTGTGGTTAATTGTGCACATAGTTCTTTTCTAGGACTGGAAACAGGTTAAAAGTTGCCTTATGTCATACTCATCCTAGTGTCTGTAGGGCTTAATAAAGAGGCTTCCTCAGCATGAGTATTCACTAGTGCTGTGGCTTTGGGGGAAAGTGCATTGGTTTGTATTATACACAGTAGATTCCGTTAGGTTCTAATTCTCAAAAAGATGTATCCAACAGTGCAAGACCCTTTCAACCCTAAATACTCCAGTCAGTTTCTACCTGGGTAAACTCAAGAACAGTAGAGAGGGAAAAAAAAGTATAGAAATCTTAAAAGTCCAGTTTCTTGTTTACCCCACCCAAAGACTTGGGGGAGTTAGGGTAAATTCACCAAAGAACATATTCAGAGAACTCCCATTGGATTCTCTCTATTCTGCTTTAAGATTTTTTTTTCTTTTTTTAGTTCACACTTGCCTTATTTACTCTAATTTGATAAAACACTGCGACTAAGTAGTCTTATTAATCTTATGCCCCCCTGACCCCTAAAATATGTGACCACTTTGACTTCACACCTTAACTATGTGGAGTAGACTATTGTAGAACTGAGGTTTTCATACTAATTCACTGGGGAAGAGCAGCTGGAAATCAAAATACTATCTGCAGAACACCACGGCATATTCTTCTGCTAAATTCCATCATAGGAATTAAAATAATTTCACTGTCCTAAAATATTACTTTACACATATAGCATGTTTAAAAAGTGTTGTTGTAAAGAAATTATATTTTCCCAAAGTTTTGCTATTGCTATATGCTCATTATTTTTCCATTTTTTTCTCCCACCTTTGTAGTATGTTGCACCTCTCTACCATACTATATAAGGGAATGTAATTACTTGGATTGCCCCCTCTACTTGTCATCCAGGTCTGCTTCTTTTAGGAATCTTTATGTACAGCAAACTCTCTCTCTCTCTCTCTCTGTATATATATATATAATACACACACACACATACATATACATGCATACATATACACACACAGACACACACACAAAACTATATAACTTTATATGAATGTTAATGATGTATATTCATACAAAGATATTTAATCCACTTTTTTCTTTTGATTTTTGTTTGCTTTTCCTTTTTTCTTCTTCTCCTTCTTACCCCATATATTTTCCCAGAAAGTAACTCATGTTAACAACTTTGAATCCTTTATTTTTATCTACACTAACCTTACATGTATGTGTATCTGTATGTGTATACACACACACACACACACACACACACACTCACACACTGCTATAGGAATTTTGCTTCATTGTTTTAAAAAAATTAGGACCATACTTTGCAAAGTTTTCTGCAATGGATTTCTCACTCATCATTTACCTTGTAGAGTATCTTCTTGCTGACTGGTCCAGCTCTAATTTATTATTTTAAAATATTTAAAATATTTATTTCCTGCATGTAGTACATGGTGTGGATATACCTCAATTCCTCAATTTATGTCATTGTTTCCAACATTAAAATAAACATTAAACATTATATATATGTTTCAGTGTTATATATGCTCATATATATTTCAGTGTTATATATGCTCATATGCTCATATATATGCTCATATAAATAACATTTATAATATTAATGTTATTATATATATATAAATCTACTAAATATAAAGGAAGGGCTTTTATTTCTATGGGAGAAATTTCCAGAAGTGGGCCAAAGTGAATGGAATTTAAAGTTTTAATAGACTGTTATGGGCTGAATTGTGTTCCCTAAAAAATATGTTGAATTCATAACCTGTCTTTGCAGATGTACTCAAAATAAGACGATGTGATACCACATTTAGGGAAGGCCCTCTTCCAGTGACTTCTGTTCTTAAGAGGAACATTTGGACACAGACATGCGGAGGAGGCCATGTGAAGACAGAGGCAGAAACTGGAGTGATCCACCCAGAAGCCAAGGAACATCAAGTTTTTCCAGCAACCTCTAGAACCAAAGAGGTCTTGTGAGGCCCCGTGGACACCTTGATTTCAGACTTCAAGCTGCCAGAACCGTGAGACAATGCATTCCTGTTTTTTTTTTTTTTAAGTCTGTTTATGCTGTTTGTGGGACTTTGTTATAGCAAACTGAGCAAATTAACACATATATGTTGCAAAAGTAGTGTCCCTAAAGACAGGTGTTCTTATATCTTAATTTATCATGGCACTTGTTTTGGTAACTATCATTTAGTGTATATTTGTTACTGGTTTTTTGATAAGAAGTCTACCGTAAGTATTTTCCTTTTATTCCTGTTCTATGTGCTACATTGATTAATAAGGTTCTGAGTTTTACCAAATGATTAGCATTTATTGTTATTATCTTGGGGCTTTACTACTTTACTTTTTGATAGAATGGATTCTGTTTATACCTTTTATGATAATTTTCCCGTTCTTATATTTAGAATAAACCCTACCTGGACATAATGTGTTAGTCTTCTGACTTTATATCTGAATATTTTATTTTGAATGCTTCATACATATTCATAAGTGCTGATGGGCTATGCTTTTAACTCTTGTTATCGGGTTTAGCAGTAAAGTCTTGTTGGCTTCGTAAAATGCATTAGAGAGCTTTTCATCTTTTTCTGTTCAGTTGGAATACTTTGGATTACATTAGAATTAACTTTCCCCCCCTTAATATCATATAGAACTGACCCATAAACTACTCTGGTTCTTATGACTTTTTTTTTTTTTTAGCAAAAATGGTCACTTGAAAATGTTTAAACTTTTACTAAAATAAGAATATTATATAATGAACCTCTTCATACCCACACCCAGCTTTAACATAAGTTGGAACTTCAGTTGGCAGGAAAACTAAAGCAGCAAGTGATGCTTTGTGATTTTTAAAATAAGTTTCATGGTACCAATGGATTTCAACTCCTTTCCTAAAGCTAGACATTTTACCCAAATTATAAAGTTGAAATAATCTCTTACTTCCCATTTTGTCTTCTTAATTCATCAAGCATTAATTGAGAGTAGTAGAATGCTATACCCTGCCTTCAGAGGGTGGGGACTGAAGGCTGGAACTGGGCTAAGGTCCCAGCTCCCTAAGTTACCAATAAGTGAGTCTCCATTTCCTCATCTGCTCTGTGGAATGGTGGTGAAGACTAGGTGAAAGACACAGTAGGACACACAGAAGTGGGCTGCTGTGGGTTACTACAGATAATTGCTTTAGGACCGAGGCACTAGTTGGCTGCCAGTGGCTCACAAATGAATCCTTCTTTGGGACATGTCCTCTCCTGAAAGGAATTGCACTGAACAAGGTTGTGCCCCATCTTGAGGGTCAGCACAAGGCCAAAAGTTTTGTCAGGTCCTCTTGCCTCCATGCAGGTCAATTCTGAAGGGCCATCCAGCCTCTAAGCTCCCTGTGGCATTGGCTATGGCCTCTCTGTAGCTGCTATGCCCAAATTCTCTTGCTACCCAGTCCTGTTTCCCTCACACCCTCACAGGGGTTGATAATGAGAGAATCTCCAGTAAAGCTGCTGCATGCAATTTCTTCCTCAGTCTGTTTCTGAGGAAGTGTAGCCAAGATGGTGCTTAAAACACGGCCTGGTAAACATTCAATAAATGCTGTTACTGTGAACAGCTATTACAGTTATCATAGATCTCCGATAATGCTGTACCTTTCCTGCTTACCTCAGAAGGTCTGCCTAATGGTATAGTGGTGGGGTTCATTCTCTCTCCACGGGAATCACATTTGCTTCAAGTGGGTGCTGTGTGGCCTGACCCTGAGCAGAGTGCTGATGTGAGAAGTTTGTCAGTTTCTAGCATAGAGAGGATTTCTCCACCTGAGCAGAATAATGGCATTTATTGTGTAACGCCATCACATACTTACCAGGAAACAGTAGAATTGGGCATTCGTGTTTTGTAATTCAGTGTTCAATATGCTGTGTGCTATGTTGGTGCAAGCTGGCAGGCAAAACTCATTTGATGCCAAAAGTTAAAGGAAAAAGATCCTATGGAGTTAAAATATTGAGAAAATATTGATTAACATTTTCTACAATTCTGATTTAGTCATGAACCTCCTCAGTCTGGCTTATGGGCGCCTACACTGAAATCTGTGTGTGTGGGTGTGGAATGTGGCCCTATGTGGGTAAGTGCAGACTCTTTCAAATATATAAGCAGATAGACTTCATTCAACATATGTACATCAAGGAAGTGAATCAGTAAATTATGTGGCTATTGCAGATAATTGAAGATGGTGATGGTGCCTAAATTTGGTATGGGGGGGTGGAGTATTTTTAGTAATTGGATTTTTTTCCCCTAAACTGCCTACAGAGCACATTTAACATCTATCCCAAAATACTCTCAACAGTAATTTACAGAAGTGTCAGAAAAACTTGATAGGCTAACATATTGGCATCAACATGAATTTTTAATTTTATTATTATTATTTTATTTAATTTTTAAATTTAAACTCTTAATTCATCACCATGGAGCTATGTGGTCCAATTATTCTCTGGGCAGTGATCAGAGGGTCTTTTGTCTACAGCACTTCTTTGTAGTGAAAGGAGAATGTACAATACACATGAGAGCGTTTTTCTTACATCCTTTTGGAAGCTCATTATTAAAGTTTGGTTGTCTGTTCCTCACACTTGTACTGGCATTTAATGGTTTAATTATGTTACTGATCAATTAAGTCCGTATTAGTAAGTCCATATTAATATTCCTTTCAAGAGTTCCTGGAATCCTTGGCGGTACTGAGAGAACAAGCCAGACTGATAGGACAAAGAGGTTATATACTGACCCCAGGAAACATAATATTTGCATTTTGTATTGAGCATTTCAAGGAGGAAAAAAAAAATAAAGCTAATGCCTTTAATCATCTACACTAGATGTGTATAGAGGCTGAGCCACATGGAGAACAGGATCTCTGATCTCTACCAGAACACTGGATGGTGTTAAAGAGGAGGGTTAAACATACTGCCCCCCAAACCCACACATTTATTATCTTTTGTAGTCAATTTAATAAAAACATCCTGATTTTTTTAAAAAGCACACAAAACCTTTTCAGTAATAATTTGGGGCAGGTCATGCAAATTCCATGGTTAAGACACATCGATAAACATCATATCTGGCTTTTGAGATACATTTACATTTCTAAGAGGAAAAAAAGAGTTGGGTTAATTATTTCAAACCACTCTCCTGGTCCCTTACGCAGCAGTTTTATCTCATGAAGAGTGTGGATGGGTCCTGGAGACAAAACAGAGCTATAGCCATTGATAGATTTGCTGGAAATTTGATGTTTACAGTTATGCTCCAATTTGGGCAACTTCAAGTAGAGACTAAGGAGTCAAGAGGAGGGAATAGAAGAAAACTTGGGGCAGAAATGCAGTGGTTTTGGAGACTCTTTGGTAAATACCATTAATCTCAAGGCCAGGAAGTATAGTATGGCATGTGCCAAACTAGAAATTGGAGAGTCAGAAGTGATGTCCTCTGTGTGTCCTGTCTGTTCTTTGAAACCAGAGCTATAAAACTATTGAACATAAGGAGTAGAGCAGATACCATATGATTCAGAATCCTCCCAAGGATGGTTCAAAATTTGCCTTCAGATTTTTCTCTAGGTATGTGCTTTTCTACAGGAAAAGGTGACATCTTTTTTTTAAATTATTCAACAGGATCAGAAATGGCTTTATAATAATTTGGGGCCATGTAATTCTAAAAAATCGGGATAGACCCTAGTAAGAATGATGAAGATATTATGATGACAAGTCAGCAAATACTCAGTAATCACTTGTTAAGAACAGGAAGGAGGTAAGAATCTAATAAATAAAGAGTGTTTCTGCTGGTCCTGAGAAATTCTGCATATACCATATCTATTATTCCTCACAGAAACCCATGGAGACCTGTATACAGGTCCTCATTTTGACAGTTGAGAAAAATGAAGTTTAGAGTCACAACAGGAGAAGCAGGAACCACTTTCAGTGTGATATAAGTACTCTAACCTTCCTCAAAGAATCTGTAGATGACTGGAGAGAAGAGACAAATACTTCAAGTAAGAGATTATCTATTTCAGAGTAGACATTTTATTGACAGGAAGTGCTTGGCATATCAGTCAATATATTGTATTTGAGAGAAATAGGAGTTCACGAAGAACTATTCTGGTATTCAGGAAAGATAGAATGAACAAAGTGGGACTCAAATTCAACAAGGATAACTGAAAACTTAGTAGAATTTAAGCAGAGAAGATGTGAGAGGCATTGCCAGTGGTGGAATGCTTATATTCAAAGGCCCATAGATGGATAATCAAAGGTGGGTTAGGGAGAAAATTGTAGAGCAGTGTGATGGTAAGGGTTTTTTTGGGAGGAAAAGCTAACAGTAGGGTTAAATTTAGTCTATATATGTTATATTTCAGCTTGTGTTACCTTTTAGTTTAGTATTTGTGTAGTATCAGTAGAAGAATCAGCCTGAGGTATTCTATTAATCTGACATGGAGAAACAGAAGAGAAAGAAAGATCATGGACATGAGAGAGGAGACTGTGTTGGTGATGTCAATAAAAATTTCATAAACCAGATATTTTTGCTATAGATTTTAAGATTCAGAGATTTTTTTTTAAAGATGGCTGTTTTGTTAAACATCTTATTCCATTTAATTTCTATTAGCTTCATATTACCACTCTAGCAAATTACCATAAACCCTAGTATTGGAACACAAATTTATAATCCTACAGTTCTGGAGGTTAAAAGTTCAAAATGGTTCTCCCTAGGCTAAAATCAAGGTGTTGGCAGAGTTGTGTTCCTTTTGGGAGCTCCAGGAGAGAATTTATTTCCTTGTCTTTTCCAGCCTCTAGAGGTTGCCTGAATCCTTCAGCGATCATACTCTGACCTCTGTGTCCTTTATCACATTTTCTTTTCTGACAGACTCTCCTGCCTCCTTTGTCTTGTAAGGACTTTGTGATTACATTGGGCCCATCCAGATAATCCAGGATGATGACCCCATCTCAAAATTCTTAATCATATCTGTAAGTCTCTTTTGCTATGTAAGGCAACGTATTCACAGGTTTCTGGGATAAGGACATGGACAACTTTCAGTGGCCATTATTTTGCCTACCACACCATCACATGGCCAAAACACTACTACTTTAGATCAGTCAGTTCATCCACCCATCCATCCATCCATCCCAAATGGGTGAAATGCAGCATGTGCATAGATATGAATTGATTGTTCATATCTCTCTCTTGATTGTGTCATTGAGCATCCCTTAAATCCTCTGAGACTCAATACTATCAATTGAAAAACAGAGGTGTTTTACAGATTTCCAAGTTCTCTTATGGGGATTAATGAGATAATGTAGGTGAAAATATATGGAACAGTACCTATTATAAGCCATTAACTAAAACTAGCAATAGTAGTAGTAGTAATAGTAGTAATGGCATTCTGTGGGGTTGCCAAAAAATTTAAAAAATAGTTATACTGAAGCATATAGAATAGGTACAGAGCCAGATTGAACAATTTTACTTATTAAAAGAGAATTAATTTGATAGACCTGAAGCTAACATAACACAGTATTTAACTATACTGGAATTAAAAAGAGAATTAATTTGAAATACAATAAAACTGTTGTTGAGAATAATAGGGTTTCTTCAAGTTTTGTGTCAATTCTGTCTCAGCTTCATATCATTGATGAAGGTTCTCAATTTTCTTTTTAGTCAATCTTTATGACCAAGAGTGAGTTAGGTAGATGCAGGTATTTCCCCAATTATAAATCATCTGAAATTCAGATTGATCATGGCATTTGTGTACTCATTTCTGATCTTCTGAGGATGGCTTTGAGTGAGTACAGTTTGCCTTAAGTTTGGCACATCCTCTAAAAATTATACTATATCAGTGGGTAAGATGTTTGGTAGCTTAGCACATTTTGAGGTTTACAATCAGTGACAGTCACAGACACTTACAAGATGATTCATACTCGTAAATCTTTGAATATCTTCAAAAACTCTAACATAATTCTGACCAAATAGTTCTAGGATTCTTTTTTTTTAAAGATTATTTATTTATTTATTTGACAGAGCGAGATCACAAGTAAGCAGAGAGGCAGGCAGAGAGCGAGGAGGAAGCAGGCTCCCCACTGAGCAGAGAACCCAATGTGGGGCTCAATCCCAGGACCCTGAGATCATGACCTGAGCCGAAGTCAGAGGCTTTAGCCCACTGAGCCACCCAGGCGACCCTAGGATTCTTTTTTTTTTTAAATAATTTTATTTTAGTTTTCAGTGTTCTAAGATTCATTGTTTATGCACCACACCCAGTGTTCCATGCAGTAGTTCTAGGATTCCTTAAAATAGGTGATTTCTTTTATTTTAAGGTAGTTTGGTAATGGAATTTATAGTCTCTAGATGTCATCTGCTCCATCTACATGTCCAATTTGCATCTATATACTTATACTTCGGTGAATAAGCACTCTCCCTCTCTTATTATTGATTATTCTTTAAAACTTAAAGTTTTAAAAGTTCATTGTGTCCCACTGTCTTCTATCAGCAAGAAAGTAAAAATCTTGTAAGCCACTGGGGGGTTAGCAAGTTGAGTCTTGGGAGTCCTTGAATTCCCCCAAAGACTGGCTTAAGAATGTACCTTAGGAAAGCTTTTCACCTGAACATTTGACCTCATTAAAAATAAGCAAAATATCTATCCTCTATCTCAACATCTTAAAAATAACCAGTGAATAGGAAACGCAGGACACCTCCAACATGATACCTGCAAGGATCCAAATGGAAAATTTTGCAACATAAATTTTGTGACAAATGATTTAATGACAGCCAGGTACACCAACCTTTTCTTTTGACATGAAACATTATTTAAAATGTTAATTTAAAATGTTTCCACCTTTCAATATTGGCATTAAATCTGTGAGAAGTTGAACCTGTTTCTTCTTTGTTTAATGTAAACATATAAAATTTCGTACCGGGATGTCTGCCTTTGGTTCAGGTCCCAATTCTCAGGGTGCTGGGATGGAGCCCCGTGTTGGACTCCGAGCTCAGTGAAGAGTCTACTTCTCTCTCCCCTCCACCCCCTCCTCTTGCTTTCTGTCTGTCTGTCTCTCTCTCTCTTTCTTACTCTTTTTCTCAAATGAAATCTAGAAAATAAAATAAGAAAATAAAATTTCATACCAGCTGTGCAGTGTGCTCTACTATATCATGTGCAATATAGCATATGCTAGAGGGCCCAGGCCCGAAAGACAGAGTTGTATCAAGTTAGGCTGTATTTGGGGATAGGTAAGTGTGTCATCTGACCGTATGGAAGGAATGAACAATGGAGCTGAGATACAGTATGAGTGTTGCCATTTATTAAATATCTTATATGATGAGTCCTCTTCTAAGAACTATACATTTACAGTTAGGTAATCTCTTCCTAATAACTCTTAAACATAGTCCTTATTATTGTCATTTTAAAATCTGTATTGGGTGCCTGGCACTGAATGAGTGTGGTGATAACAAGGTAGACATTCTTCTTTTTTTTTTTTTTTTAAAGATTTTATTTATTTATTTGACAGAGAGAGATCACAAGTAGACGGACAGGCAGGCAGAGAGAGAGAGAGAGAGGGAAGCAGGCACCCTGCTGAGCAGAGAGCCTGATGCGGGACTCGATCCCAGGACCGTGATATCATGACCTGAGCTGAAGGCAGCGGCTTAATCCACTGAGCCACCCAGATGCCCCGGTAGACATTCTTTTAGTCTCATGGTGCTTCTAGATGATGTAACTGAACTTCAGGACATTGAATGAATTTGCCTGTGCCTGTACAGTTCTTAGAAGAGGAGCAGGGATTTAAACTCTGAACACTGGGGCTTTTCTGCTACTATTTTGTTTTCCTACTATGGGGCACAGAAGTCAGTTTGAAGAATCATGTAACTGGAAATTCAGGGCCAGGAAGGCAGTAATAGTGTTTGTAGACACTGAAGGGGTGCCTGGGTGGCTCAGTGGGTGAAGCCTCTGCCTTTGCCTCAGGTCATGGTCTCGGGGTCCTGGGCTGAGCCCCGCATCGGGCTCTCTGCTCAGCAGGGAACCTGCTTCCCTCTCTCTCTCTGCCTGCCTCTCTGCCTACTTGTGATATCTCTCTCTCTCTGTGTCAAATGAATAAATAAAATCTTTAAAAAAATAGTGTAGTCACTGAAGACAATTAAATAGCCAAGAGGTAGACAGAAAATATTTTCTTTTTTTTTTTTTAAGGTTTTGTTTATTTATTTGAGAGTACATTTTCTTAACATATCAACTGACAGTTTATCTACGGACCAAGGACAGATGGAGATTGGAAGTGATTAGATTATCTTTACAATGTGAATTGGTGTTTTACTTACTGAATTAGTATGTATCATCCAGCTGTTATGTCCTGGCTTCTGGGATCATTAGGATAGCTAACACAGGAGGTTTAACCTCAGAATGTGACGGTTGAAAACGGAAGAGACCAACAGTGAAAAAACCAGTTTAGTTGCTGTGATAGAAATCTGTACAACTGCAATGGAGCATATTAGAGGGAAGGGTACATTCCAGTCAAGGGTAACTTCTAGAAGGGAGGGAATCAGCAAACCTTTGTAAGAATTGAAAGATGCTTATTCACTAGGTGAGGAGGGAGGACAGGGTGGAAGCAATAATGAAAACAGAAGGTTGGGAGATTGCACATAGTTTAATGTGCCAGTGGAGAAGTTTTCAGGGACTGATGAAGCGTGATATTTATTTGGAAATATAGTTGAGGTGAGAAGGGGACCTTTATTCTGCAGAAGATAAAGGATCACTGAATAGTTGACCAATGACTGTCATCCGTGGCTGCAGTGGAATCTTCCCGTATCATGCCAGGATCCCATTGAAGACCAGTTCAGTCAGAATTGTGTGAGTTCCTTAGGTGATTCTTTTTTTTTTTTTAAAGATTTTATTTATTTATTTAACAGAGATCACAAGTAGACAGAGAGGCAGGCAGAGAGAGAGGGGGGGAAGTAGGCTCCCCACTGAGCAGAGAGCCTGATGTGGGGCTCAATTCCAGGACCCTGGGACCATGCATGACTGGAGCTGAAGGCAGAGGATTTAACCCACTGAGCCACCCAGATGCCCCCTCCTTAGGTGATTCTAATGAGCAGTCAAGTATGAGAATGCCTGTGTTACTAGATGAGTACCATGTCACTCTGCGCACACACACACACACACACACACACAGCCACACGTGATTGTACTCCCCAGGTTTTAAGATGAAAAATTGAGGGGCACCTGAGTGGCTCAGTCAGTTAAGCATCTGACTCTTGATCTCAGGGTCATGAGTTCAATCCCCATGTTGGGCCCCATGCTGGGCATGGACCTGCTTTAAGAAGAAAAACAAATTGAGTGAATGAAATTTTGCAGGGAGAATGAATAGGTGTGAAAAAGATGAAGATGTTAGAAATACACATTATCCTAAGTGAAGTAAGCCAGACATAGATTGACAAATACTGTACAATCTTACTTACATGTAGAATCTAAACAAACTTATAAAAGCATGGAGTAGGATAGTGGTTGTCAGAGCCTGAGGGGTGGGAAAAAAGCGGACATGATGGTTGAAGGGTACAAAGTTCAGTTATGCAGGATGAATAGGAGATCTGGAGACCTAATGTACAGCATGGTGGCTCTAGTTAATAATACTATATTGTACACTTGAAATTTCCTAAGAGTAGAATTTTCCAGTTTTATTGAGATATTATTGACATAAAACTTTGTGTAAGCTTAAGGTGTGCAATGTACTGATTTGATACACTTCTATATTATAAAATGATTACTACCATAGTGTTAGCTAATACCTTAACCATGTCATATAATTACTATTTACTTTTTGTGGTGATCTATTCAGATTAGCAACTTTCAAGTATATAATATAGTATTAGCTATAATCACCATGCTGTACGTTAGATCCCCAGAAATTATTCATCTTATAACTGAAAGTATGTTCTCTTTGATCTACATTACCCTATTTCCCTCACCTCTCAGCAACTGGTAACCACCAGCATACAAGAAAGTAGATCTTAAGTGTACGTACACACACACACAAAACTATGTGAGGTGATGGATATGTTCATTGCTTGAATGTGGTGATCATTTCACAATGTATAGGTATATCTAAACATCAAATTGTATACCTTAAATATACAATTTTTATTTGTCAATTATGCCTTAATAAAGCTGGAGAAAAGTTTAAAATAAAGTATATTATACACCAAAAATGAAGATGGTAGAAGTGGCAGGACATAGAGCCCTTGCTGTGGAGGGCTAGTTAAGGGAATGCAGGAATAAATGAGGACTTCCATTTTCATGGTTATGATGCCATTACCATATTGAGGAACAAAAAATTTGCTGAATAACATTGAGCTCTCTTTGATGTAGTAAATTTGAGGACCCTCTAGGATGTCTAGGTAGGAAAGTTAATTAGGCAACTTATGTACTAGGATGGAGCTCATGAGAGAGGTCAAAGCCAACAATAGACATTTGAGAGTCATTATCATAAATGGTGGGGAAGCCATGAGCATGGGTGAGATTGTTTAGGGAGCGTGTGTATAGTGACGAGTAGAGCCAAGGACAGAATTATTTGGCTAATAACACTTTGCGGGTGTAGACTGAGCTAGTGAGGTCTGCAAAAGGAGCTGGAAAGATATGATCAGAGAAGTATGAAGAAAATCAAGAGATACCATTTTTACGAAAGTGGTATTTAAGATGTGAGGGTTGGGGTGCCTGGCTAGCTCAGTCAATAGAGCATGCAACTCTTGATGTCAGGGTCATGAGTTCGAATCCCATATTTCTCATTAAGAGAAATAATAATAAATAGTTACTAAAAATAACAGATTTGAGGGTTATTATAGTTTTATGTGTGGCAAGGTCTAATTTGAGGCTGTAATAGACTAGTGATTGAGTACCCTGGTAATCAAGAAACTTGGTGAGTAGGAAGTTGGATAGAAGATCTGAATAGATATGGAAGCTCTCTTGAATGATGCTGGGGCTTGGCATGGAGAACAGAACTAGCATAGTAATCAAGTTCCGAAGTACATACCAGTTCAAAGAGAATGATAGAGGCTTATTTGGATGCATCAAAGGCATTTTTGTGTATCAAAGGGTTGCATCGTTCCCTTGGAATTGTTACAAACCAATCAGTATTTATTTCACGTTGGAGATCATGAAAACTAATTTTCTCTTGAGGATAGCTATAAACACGAGCAGTGCCAGATTCCTTGTTTAGTTATTGGACAACATCCTTGTAGTTCTCCGAACCTGTTCTACGGTTTTGGATCTCTGTACCTCAGACTTAAAGTTCCTTCTAGTGTTCCTGCTATTCCTTGCCCAGGTTTATTTATTAACTGTTTTGTTTACAGATTTTTAAATTTTAAGATAAAATTTACATATATTGATGTTAAAAATATTAAACATACACTTGTTGTTTGGACAAATGCATACACCTATGTAACCTGAAACTGTATCACAATCATTGCAGAAAGTAACCTCCTCCTTCCCAGTCAAACCCTTCACACACTCCCCAGTGAAAACCACTGCCTTGATTTTGTGCCACCATAGACTAGTTTTGCCTGCTTTGGAAGTTCATACCATGAATAAATCCATTATTTTATGGATGGACACCTGGACAATTTCCGGTTTGGGGTTATTACAAATTAAGCTGCTTTGAAAGTCCGTGTGAAAGTGTTTTTGTGGATATTTGTTTCACTTAGGTAAATACCTAGGAGTGGAACTGCTGGGTCAGAGAGCAGTTGTTCAGTGTCATAAGCAACTGGCAGACCTTTTACCAAAGTTGCTGTGGCATTTTGCTGTGTCATCAACAATGTTTAAGAGTTTTAGTTGCTCCACGTCCTTGCCAATATGTGGTATTGTCAGGCTTATTAATTTTAACCATTAAGGTGGATAATTCCTTAGGTTTTAATTTGCATTTTTGAGGACTCATAATGTGAAGGATCTTTCCATGTGTTTATTGGCTATTCATATGTCCTGCTTTCATGAAGTAGCTGGTTCAATTTTTGTTCACTTTTTTTTCAAGAAATGTCTTTTCGTTATTCTGTTGTAGGAGTTCTTTTTATATGCCCTGGTTACCAGTTTTTATCTGCTACATATGTTTTAGGAGTATATTAGCTCCTCGTCTGTGGCTTACCTATTTTTAAATTTTTAAATTTAAAAAAATTTTTTTTAAAAGATTTTATTTATTTATTTGACAGAGAGAGAGAGAGAGGAGGAAGCGGGCTCCCCACTGAGCAGAAAGAGCCCGATGCAGGGCTCGATCCCTGGACTCTGGGATCATGACCTGAGCCAAAGGCAGAGGCTTTAACCCACTGAGCCACCCAGGTGCCCAAATTTTTTTATATTTTTACTTCATGAAAATTTTTATTTTAAAATGTGTAAAATATATTTATTTAAAAATTTTAGAACCCGTAACATGAGCTCTATACTCCTAATTTTTTCACACCTTACAAAATTATTTTCTAAAATATTATTCTAGGCAATGTTCAAATTTCTTTGATTTTTCTCATTTTTAATTTATTTTTTATTATAGTTGACACACTTAGTTTCAGATGTACAACTTATTTGACAATTTTTTTTTAAGATTTTATTTACTTATTTGTCAGAGCATAAGCAGGCAGAGGCAGAGAGAAGCTCCCTGCTGAGCAAGGAGCCGGGTGCAGGACTCGATCCCAGGACCCTGGGATCATGACCTAAGCCGAAGGCAGCCACTTAACTGACTGAGTTAACTCAGTTAAGTGTCCCTGATTTGACAAATTTAGACATTATGCTGTGTTCACCACAATATAGCTACCATTTGTCCTGTTACATTGCTATTGCAATATCATTGACTGTTTCTTATGCTCTTTTATTCCTGTACTTACTCATTTTATAACTGGAAGCCAGTATCACCCTCTCCTTTTCACCCATTATGTCCAGCTCCCCACCCCCTCCACTCTGGCAACCATCAGTTTTTTCTCTGTATTTATAGTTCTGATTCTGCTTTTTGTTTATTCTTCTTCTTCTTTTTTTTTTTAAGGACTCCACTTTGGAGTAGAAACGTATGGTGTCTGTTTTTCTCACTCTGACTTATTTCACTTAGTGTAATACCCTCTAGGTCTATCCATATTGTTTCAGATGGCATGATATAATCTGTTTTTATGGTTTTGTAATATTCCAGTGTGTGTATGTGTGTGTTTGTGTGTACACCAAATTTTCTGTACCCCACTTTCCTATTGATGGACACTTAGGTTACTTCTGTATCTTGGCTGTTGTAAATAATGCTGCATTAGACATAAGGGTCTTTTCAAATTAGCATTTTCATTTTCTTGGGGTAAATACCCAATAGTGGAATTATTGGATCCTGTGGTATTTCTATTTTTAATTTATTGAGGGACCTCCATACTGTTTTCTAGAGCGGCTGCACCAGTTTGCATTCCCACCAATAGAGAATGAGCAGCAAGAGGGTTCCTTTTTTCCGCACATCCTCACCAACACTTGTTGTTTCTTGTCATTTTGATTTTAGCCATTCTCACTGGAATAGGTAATAACTTATCGTGGTTGTGATTTCTATTTTCCTGACGATTAGTGATGATGAGCATCTTTTCATATCTCTGTTGGCCATCTGTATGTCTTCTTTGGGGAAAATGTCTACTTCAGTCCTCTCTCTGCCCATTTTTTAATTGGATGGGTTTTTTTTTTGGTGTTGAGTTGTGTAAGTTATTCCCATATTTTAGATATTAACCTCTTATTAGATATTTACAAATATATTCTCTCATTCAGTAGGTTGTCTATTTGTTTTGTTAATGGTTTCTTTTGTGGTGTAAAAGCTTTTGATTTTGACGTAGTCCTGATAGTTTATTTTTGCTTTTGTTTCCCTTGCTTTAGGAGAAATATTGAGAAGAATATTGCTGTGGCTGATATCAGAGAAATTACTACCCGTGTTCTCTTCTAGGATTTTTACGGTTTCCGATCTCACATTTAGGTCTTCAATCCATTTTGAGTTTATCTTTGCGTGTGGTGTCAGAAAGTGGTCCAGTTTGATTTTATATGTAGCTGTCCAGCTATTGAAGAGACTGTCTTTTCTCCATTGTATATTTTTGCTTCTTTGTCATAGATTAATTTACCATATAATTCTGGGTTTATTTCTGGGGTATCCGTTCTGTTCTCTTGATCTATGTGTCTCTGTGCCAGTATAATACTATTTATTATTATTATTATTATTATTATTATTATTATTATTATTTTCAGTTAGCCAACATATAGTACATCATTAGTTTTTGATGTAGTGTTTTGGTTATTACAGCTTTGTAGTGTGTCTTGAAATCTGAGATTGTGATGCCTCCACCTTTGTTCTTCTTTATTAGGATTGCTTTGGCTATTCAGGGTCTTCTATGGTTCTATATAAATTGTAGTATTATTCTGTTTTTATGAAAAATACTGTTGGTATTTTGATAGGGATTGTTTGAATCTGTAGATTGTTTTGGGTAATATGCACATTTTAACAATATTAATTCTTCCAGTCCTAAGCATGAAATATCTTTCCATTTGTGTCATCTTCAATATCTTTCATCAGTGTTTTCAAGTTTTCAGAGTACAGGTCTTTCACCTTTTTGGTTAATTTTTTTTTAAGATTTATGTATTTGAGAGAGAATATGTGTGTGAGCAGTAAGAGGAGCAGAGGGAGAGGTAGATTATCTCAAGCAGACTCCCTACTGAGTGTGGAGCCTGATGTGGGGCTCAAACCCATGACCTTGAGATCAGGACCTGACCCGAAATTGAGTCGGACACTTAACCAACTGAGTCACCCAGGCGTTCCCCACCCCCCCCCCCCCCGCTCACCTTTCTGGTTAAGTTTATTCCTAGGTATTTTATTCTTTTTGGTATAACTATCAATGTGTTGTTTTTTTAAAATTTCTCTTTCTACTACTTCGTTGAGTATATAGAAACATTACCAATTTCTGGGTATTAATTTTGTATCCTGCTACTTTACTGAAATTGTTCATTACATCTAGTACTTTTTGGGGGGAGTCTTTAGTATTTTCTATGTATAAGTATTATGTCATCTGCAAATACTGACAGCTTAACTTAACCAATATGGATCCCTCATTTCTTTTTCTTATCTGATTGATGTAGCTAAGACTTCCAGTACTGTGTTGAATAAAATGGTGCGAATGGATATCCTTGTCTTGTGCCTGACCTTAGAGGGAAAGCTCTCAGTTTTTCCCCATTGAGTCTGATGTTAGCTGAGGGTTTTCCAGTATGGCCTTTACCATGTTGAGCTGTGTTCCCTCTAACCCAACTTTGTTCAGACTTTTGAACAAAGTTGGGTTAGAACAATGAGTTGACATTGAATCTTGTCATAGGCTTTTTCTGCATCTTTTGAGAAAACCATATGATTTTTATCCTTCATTTTGTTGATGTGGTGTATTACACTGATTGCTTCTGATTAACTTTCATTTGAGGAAAAGCTATCCCAGCAAAAGAAACCATGTAACAGAATACCTGTTTCTGTCCACCCTTCTCTTCCTTGGCCTGGTTCTCTGAGAAGACATAATGAAGCTCTTGGGCATTGAGGATGCTGAGGTGATCAAGGTGGAGGGGCTTACGAAGGGCAATTGGCTTATGATATTTCTGTGTCCTGTGCCAGGACCAGATATGGACATAAGGCAAAACCTTTTGACATCTTCTTTATAGCCATTTTCAATAGTATTGTTCTGGAAGTCGACGTTACAAATCCCTGGATGCTCTTTCTCATTCCAACCCACAGTTCATGGTTGTTTCTTTCAGCTTTAGACTGTCTTTTTCTCATCCTTAATTTCCATTGCTGCTTTAAAAGTTAGTCTTTGGGACGCCTGGGTGGCTCAGTTGGTTGGACGACTGCCTTCGGCTCAGGTCATGATCCTGGGAGTCCCGGGATCGAGTCCTGCATCGGGCTCCCAGCTCCATGGGGAGTCTGCTTCTCTCTCTGACCTTCTCCTCGCTCATGCTCTCTCTCACTGTCTCTCTCTCAAATAAATTAAAAAAAAATCTTAAAAAAAAATAAAAATAAAAGTTAGTCTTTCATATTGCTTTACTCCAATGATATTTTTAGATGTTTTACTGCAAAAATGTGTTTACTGCAAAAAAAAGAAAATAAAAGAAGAAAATAATGGAAATCACATATCATCCCACCACTCAGAGGAATATTTGGGGCTGTTTTCCAATTATTTTTTAATTTTATGTATATGCATTAATCAACAACATATGAATATTCAGTAGCTTTTGATGTGTAACAAACTATCCCAAATGTTGTGACTTAAAACCACCACCATGCATTTAGATGATGTATTAGTCAGTTCTGGCTGCTATAATAAAATACCATAGACTTGGTGGCTTAAATAACAGAAATTTATTTTCTCACAGTTCTGGAGTCTCTAAGTCTGAGATCAAGGTATCAGCATGGGTGGTTGCTGGCGAGAGCTCTTTTCTTGGCATACAGATGGCTACCTTCTTTCTCTTTACTCTCGGCCTTTTCTTGATGTATGTGTGTGTATGTGTGCACACACATACATATACACACACATAGAGGGAAGACTACAGGAGTGATCTGTTTGGTGTCTCTTTTTATAAGCTCTCTGATGTCTTTCTCTTGAATTAGAGCCACACCCTTATAACCTCATTTGACTTTAATTACTTTGGTAAAGGCCCTGTCACCAAGTACAGTCATATTGGGTCTTAGATGGTCAACATAGGAATGGGGGGGTGTCACAAACATTTGGTCCATAACAGATCATGATTTTGCAGGTTGGATATTTGATTTGAGTTCAACTGTACAGTTCTTCTGGTCTGAGCCAGGCCTGGCTGATTTCATATGTGGTCAGTAGGTGGTGACTGGGGCTGGCTTGTGTGTGATGGCTTCATATGGGAAGGCTAGGATGACATTAGTCTGCCCCTATGTTGCCTCTCATCATCTAGCATGCTAGCTTAGGCTTACTCACATGATTTTTGGAGTGCCCTAAGAGCAGCAAGTCCCCGTACACAAGAACTTTTCAAAGTCCTTGCTTGAATCATATTTGCTTCTGTTCTGTTGGTCAAAGTAAGGCCTCTGAAAAGTGTAGGAGGGCACTGACAGTGGACTGAGATACAGGAAGGTATGAACTGCAGTCAGTTTACCATATATATGTAATACACGTATATTGTTTTTCCAAAAATCAGGACAAACTTCGCATAGTTTTGTAACATTTTTTTACTTAATAAAATACCATCTCTTTCTATGTCTTTAACATTCTTTGGTAAGCACATATTACTGCTTTGATGTACAAGAACATGGTTCTAAAGAGGAGTATTAAAATAAAAGTTCAAAAAATGTTTTTCCGTCATTAGATGCCCTGACTTCAAAAATGAGTATTTGGAAGGAAACAAAAGTCTTTGGGCCTATATGTTCTGTAATATTTCTTAAGGACCAATCTCAATCAATTCCTGTAATCACAGCTATCACTAAGAGGATGCTTGTAATTGAGTGAGGTACAGGGTCCACGGAGACTCTTTTTACTTTAAGTGGCCCCCCTTTTTTTTCTAGTAAAGAGAATAGCAAACATGTTGGTGCATTGCAGACTATAATATGAAGTGACTGTTCATAAGCACCAAGAGGAAGAGAACATGAGATGAAACAGAAGCCATAGAAGTCATTCTCGACTCTTCTACATTTCTCACACCTACATTTGATCTGTCAGCAACTTCTGTTGGATATACCTTCAAAATACATCCTGAATCTGAACACTTCTACTTCTACTGTCACTGTCCTGGTCCAAGGCATCATCCTCTCTTGCCTGGACTATGTCTGTTAAATGGTCTGATCTCCCTGCCTATAAGCTTGTCTCCTTAGAGTCCGTTTTCAAAACAGCAGCCAATTTTAGCCTTTTAAAATGTTGAGTTAGGTCATGTCACTGCTCTGCTTAAGACGCTCCAATGGCTTTCTGTTTGATTCTGTAGAGATTTTGGCAGAGTAGGAAAGATTGTATGTGGGCGCCTGGGTGGCTCAGTTAATCGTTGTCTGACTCTTGATTTTGGCTCAGGTTATGATCTCAGGGTTGTGAGATCAAACCCTATGTCAGGTTCTGTGCTGAATGTGGAGGCTGCTTGATATTTTCTTTCACCCTCTGTTCCTCCCCTGCTACTCGAGCTCTCTCAAAATAAATAAGTAAATAAACAAATAATAAAATTGTAGATGAGATTGTACGAAGTACTTAACTGCATAGAATATAATGAAGAGACTATAAGAATTTATGAAATTAAGGAAAACAAAGAGCAGTGAAGGGAGCAGGGGCCAGCAACAGCTGGAAATCTTCCCTTGCCCAGCTCTGAACAAGTTAAAGGGAAGTAACATTTTCACCAGGACACCTTGAGAGCCACAGCCATGGAATGAGGATGCACAAAGGGAGCTGCAGCCACACGTGACCACAACAGAGGTTCTTATTTTTCCACTCCTGCCAGTGTATCCTTCCAGCTGGCCAAATTAAAATGAAGGCCACAGGGCAAAGGATCCAGGGTGGTGCATTCTGTAGATTCCACCTCCCAAGGCAGAAAGGAGAAGGGTGGTAAGGGGATCTGCAGGGGCAAATAGGGTAGGCCCTCTCCATAAAGGTAAAGGCTACAGTCCTTTTATAGCTACAAAGCCTTATATACACGTCTTTAACTGTCCACTCTCCTTTTAGTCTGTGCCTTATATTTCTGCTAGCTTCCCCCCACCACCCCTGCCCCACCAAACCATTCTTATAGTTCCTGTAGTACGCACCAGGCACATTCCTTCTTTATGGCCTTCACATAGGCTTTCCTCTACATTCACTGCTTTTGCCTCAAGTATGTCCCTGGGGCTTATGCACTCACCTGCTTGAGGGCTCTGTTTAAAGGTAGCCTTTCCCCCCTGACTATCTTCTCTTAAAAAGAAAAATTATTTTTAGGGAGAGAGAGTGTGTGCATGTGAGTGTGTGCTTGAGTGTGAGGAGGGGAAGGAATAGGGGGCATGGAGAGAGAGAAACTCAAGCATACTCCCTCCTGAGCATGGAACCTGATGCAGAGCTTGAGCCCACGATTCCAAGACCATGACCTGACCTGAAATCAAGAGTCAGGTGCCCAACCAACTGAGCCATCCAGGTGCCCCCCCGCCCCCACCCATTTTGCTTGTGGCCCTTTAAGAACAGATTCTTTTTTTTTTTTTTTTAAAGATTTTATTTATTTATTTGACAGACAGAGATCACAAGTAGGCAGAGAGGCAGACAGATAGAGAGAGAGGGGGAAGCAGGCTCCCTGCAGAGCACAGAGCCCGATGTGGGGCTCGATCCCAGGTCACTGGGACCATGACCTGAGCCGAAGGCAGAGGCTTTAACCCACTGAGCCACCCAGGCGCCCTAAGAACAGATTCTTGTGCCCCACCTCTACACCATTAGGAATACAGGAAAGCTCTCCTCAAGGAACCCCCTGTTGACAATGATCTCCATGGGGAAAAAAAAAAAGCTGTATTTCAGTTCTAATCTTGTTTAATAGTAAAATTTGCCACTGTTGGTCATGATCTCCTTCTTGCCACACTTTCTTTTCTTGGGTTCTGGGACAGTGCACTCCTCCTCCTTCTCTAACTACTACGTTTGGTTCCTTTGACTGGCTCTTCCCTTGTTCCCAGGACATCTAAATGTTAGAATGCCACAAAGCCTTGTCCTTGGATCTCTTTTCTTTTCTATGTTTAATTTTTAGATGATTGTGTGAAATTTCATTACTGATCACTACTGCATTTGTATCTCTAGTCTATTTTCTCCCTTGAACTCCAAACTGGTATCCACATTACTTACGTGTCGAAACTTAGTATGGCCTGAACTGAGCTCCTGATATTTGTCCTAGTAAATAACAACTGCTGTAGTTTCCTCATCATGGTTAATGGTGATGCCTTTTTTCTAATTGCTCAGGCCAAAACTTTTCTGACTACTCTCTTTTGCTCATATTCCTATCTAATGGGTCAAGAAAGAAATTCTGTCAGTTCTTCTGCTTTTGGAATATTAAAAGTGGTATACTGAAAGACCCTGTTCATATATTGTACCTTTCCTATAATAAATTCCTATAAAGGATAACATGAACAAAGGTTCTAAGTTTATTGCTTTGGACACTGGCTAATTGCATTTCATACATTTATTCATTCATTTATTCACTCAACAAATACTTGTTGAAGAAACGGTTTTAATTGTCAGCAGTAGAATTGAGGCCATGATACTTAACTGCTTGAGTGGAGGACAGAAAGCCAAATAACCAAGGACAGACTCTGGTGGACAGTAGAAGATCAACTAACAGAGACTGGTATAAAATACAACTAGAGGAACATACATATTATCAAATAGTATTAAAGATCTCATTATCCTGAAACTTGTCCACCCTGAGTATTACAACTGATTCTTTTATTTATTCCTTGTTATAGTTAATTGCTTTGTTATTTTTAATTTCAGTAGAGGATCAGTTTGAGAGATGAAAATTGAAAAAATAAATCTCCTCAACTATGGATAGTTTGGCATTCTTCACCCTCAATCTTTGTAATCTAAGATTTAGCCCTGAGCTCTGAAGTTTTAAACTGATTAGATGCAAAACAGTGCATGTAGTGTTATAAATATTGAGGCAACTATGAATGATCAAAGAATAAACAGTGCTGCTATTCTTGGGACCATAAAATAAACATTTTCAAAAGCTATGAATAGACATGAGAAGGAGACAGTGAAGCTATGGTGACATGTAAAAGAAAGTACTGAAATTGCTCATGTTGTAGTGAAAAGGTAAGATCCTCCAGCCACCAGTAGCCCTGTCGCAGTAACAGCCTCAAATCTTCATGATCTACCACTTCTGAGTCTGTTTTTAGCAAGTGGAAGGAATTTATTACAGTAAGAAATGAAAGTTTCCAAAGAGAATACAGATCTAATTGTGTCTTCTCATGGGGCATATGATTTCACTGAGATGACCATTACATCCCAAAGAATGCAAGTTGTGTTTTCTGTTTCTTCTAACAGTGCAGGACTGAACTACTGTCAACACCAAAATTGTCCTGGGTGAATATATTAGGTTTTAAACAAAGTCTTTTCTTAAAATCACTTAAACAACTTTGCATTTGCTATGAGAGGGATGTGAGTTGGCTGAAAACATCCTTCTTGTCAGATGTGAAACCTAAACTTGGCAGTGACTCAGGGAAGGCCTGGCTGCCATTGTGACCATTACTCCCTTAGCTCAGTTTCAAGGTTGAATTCACAGGTGGGGACAGATTTGGTGTAGTCGAAAGTCACTTGAACCAGATGGTTACAAACAGGCCAAGTGTCCTATGCCTATTCAGCTCTTCATTTGGGTCTGGAATAGAAAGCTTGCTGGCTCAGTGCTAATAAAACATTTTTCATGAAAGGGAGGTCAAACACTCAGCCATGCTACCTGGCACCATTAAAAGAATCAGCTTGAGCTGACCATGTCCAAATAAATACCTTGAGTGTAAAATGAACAGAACTAAAGGAGAAAGAGAGAAAAAATCCATGTCATCAAAGAGATAGTTAAAATAACCTCAGTAGATGTTGAAAGTGTTTTCCCTTTGGGATTTTAAATGCCAAAAGCATGACTTCTCTTTACATTTCTTTGTAGCACGCCAGACAGGACAGAAGTAGATAAGCCCTTGGTAAATGAATGAAAAAACCCAAGGGTGAATGGGGAAAACCAGTGTCTTGGGGGTGTGCAAATCCTTCAAGACCTGGTGGCAGTCACTGTTCTGGATCAAGTTGGAGTTTTAAATGGTAGGGAAAATGCAACACCAAATGATGACTGAGATTTTGTTTTGATAACTTTCAGGGTATTAAATCACCATTATTTCCCAAAGGCTATGTAAAAAAAGAAAAAAAAAAAAAAGGCCGACAGACAAAAAACAAAGGCTGTATATGTAGTTGCCCAGATATCAAGTTGAAATCATCCGTGACTCCCCGCTTGTCTTCTTAAACAAGTTCATAAAACATCAACTGGAATGCTTCCGTCTAGAGCAGAAGGAAATATGTATTGTGTCTAATTATGGGTAAGCAGAGCTAGTATTTATATTATGTTAGATGTTTTTTTGTGATTCCAGTTTGAGAGTAGGGGAGGAATCCAGGAAGCTAGATTCACTGGGATGTTTGGGGGCCAAATAAATGGGGTCAACCCAAGGAATATGAATTCATACAAAAGAATGCCCTCATTCCCAGATTGGAGCTGGAATTCTGATTAGGGACAGGATAATTTCTAGTAAAATTTGGGAGAAACTTTATCTTTAGTTTGTCTCCAGAAGTGTCCTCTTTATTTTCAGACTCTTCAGTAACTCAGTACATAATCTTCTCCCCCACAGTGATGGGTATTTCAGGTAGAACTATTTTCTGTTTAATTTAATTCCATGTGTTACATTTTACATAGGCTATTTCTATTTTAGGGCTTTTGGTTCATCCCTAGACAATGAAAAGCTTTATTTTTGGTTTAAAAAAAAGATAACTAGATTTTTAGGGTCCATTAAAAAAAGCTCACTTTGAAGCTCAGAGCAACTTTGCTGAATTGGTAGGGATTGGAAGGAGAGTAAATGTCTGGCTGGCTTGGAGTTGCTGAGAGGGCACTACATGGAATCATTGGGAACCTTCTGTATAGCTCAAATTCTACATTCTTCTTTCTCTAGTCGCCATTTTCTCATTCTCTTTTCCCTTGCAGTAGACCATATTTAGCACAGAAAGTTGGTGTCAAGTGCATCTAATCTTTTTCTGTGTGAAATTGGGGAGGTGAAGGGTTATTTTCATATAGAAATAGTGTGTGGAGAAAGGAAAATAAAAGAAAAAGAATGACTAACATTTAAAGCAGGGAGGGAATAAAGAAGGAAGATTTCCAGAAACTCTCCAAATACTTGATTGCAAATTTGGAATCATAGTTATGCAGTAGTTGGCTTTACCTGTTAGAGTAGGGAATAAAATGCATGGAAGAAAGTTTGTGTCTCTTATTCTCAAGAAGAAGAATGAGTGCTATCATTTTCATGTTTATTATGATAGCTATTTCTGGTAATTCCAAAGCTATTAAATGCTATGAAACATAAACTAGTTCTAATACACTCAAGGAGCAGCCAGTTTCCACAACAGCTGGGAAAGGAAAATCAAAGGCACTCCATTGGACCAGCTGAATCTGTGAGAGGCATTTCATAGCCTTCCAGCTGACACAGCGTGTAGATCAAACTGGCAGCTGTATTTTAGGGAAAATATGTCACAACAGACAAATGTAAGAAAAGGACAGATCCACAAAAAGGATCTTCTGCATATGAATCACACTAGTAGGAAAACTGCAGAATGAGTAAGTAAAAAGTTAGACATCATCCCCTCAATATTTAGAAAGCCCCTCATACCCACTGCAACCACCATGAGATAAAGTAAATTTTTCAAAATCTTTGTCATGGAAACAGAAACCAGGAGCCAGAATCTCCTAAGCATATATACCATTGGTCTCTTTGTGCTATCCTTAGATATAAAATTCTCACAGAATTGTCAATAATGAAATCTACGTAACAGCCCAAAAGGTAAAAGGGGAAAAAAACCCTCAGGTATATATTTTTTAAATTTAGCTACAATTTCACACCTTAGAAATGTGCTAAAGATAAATTGTTGTCAGAATGATCCTCTTATGTTTGCCAAGTGGTGCACTGGATTGAGCTTATTGTGTGGCAGACTTTACTATCTGTGAACCAGGTACCTCTCTTTATTCCATTTGAATTGATGAGGAATGGTCACAGAGTACTTAAATAGCTTTCCCAGGGTCACACAGAAAGTGGCAAAGATTCGAATCCACATCATTGGGATTTGAAAGGTTGGAGTCTGCCTCATTTTACTTGGTCTGGTGGTTGCCTAGTTTTACTTGAACCCTTTTGTAATGGAGGTTGCTGGAGAATTCCCAGTTCCCTAAGGCAGTGTTCATTCTTGAACAATTCAGAATGTCATCCTGTCTTCTCCACTCACTGTTCATGGCAAGATGTTTTGGAGTCACAGTGATCCAATGTAATCTGTCCTTTGGATGTCAGGCATCTGTATATTTGAAGGTGGCCACCAACCAGATTCCATTTTGAATCTTCCCCTTCCCTTACTAAATTCTCCAACTGTTTCTTGCATGATGTGTATTGGGGTCCCTTTGACTTTCTGGGTATTGGGAATGTAACATATATCTTTGTGCTTCAGTTTCGTTGACTCTAAAATTAGTACTGTAATGTGTCCTACCACTCAGTTTTGTTGAGAAAATTTAATAGCAAGTTAGTATGTGCAAAACTCTTAGAATCTGGCATATAGCAAGTGTTCTATAATGTCTATTAGTATTATTATTTCTGGTATCATGATTACCCTCAGGGCTATTGTGGCGATGAGAATGTGATCACATAGGTAAAGCCATTAGCACAGAGCATGGGGCAATTTAATCACTCAGTAAATGTAAAGCTCCTCACTTCTTCTTATGTATTTAAGGCATGGGTAAGCTGTAGGACTCCTTTTAATCCCTGTGAGAGTTTATTTTCCAATTTCTCACATTGGGTTGTTTGCTGCTACAACAGACCAGTGAGAATTCCATCTCTGTGTTGGCAATAGATTTTTGTTATGTATATTCCTTTCTTAGGTACCTATGACCTCTGACTTCAGAATGAATGTCTTCCCATTCTACTGCATATCAACTGTAGAAAAAAAAATAAATCTGCTGCAATGCCTTGATAAATGTGTCTTTCCATGGGGCCAGTGATAATGATTCTGGAATATCTGAAGAATGTTCTTGAAGACAGTGGTAGACATTCTCCACGCCCACCAGTAGGCCAGCACCAGGGCCTTGGCAATGAATTTCTGTCACGGTACAGATGCTCTGGATTTTCATTAGGTTCCACAGCTGCAGCATTTTAAGGGATGCTTTCTCATGATAAACATAATGGTGTGAACCTCAATGCTGAACAGTAACATATTTCAGTGAGGGTTTTCCTAATACAATTTTCTAGGCTACTTTTTGTTGGCTTTCTCTTTTGATTTGATTAACTGAATGATGCCTGAAACTATGTCATTCTCTCTCTCTCTCTCACACACAGACACACACACACCCCTAAATGGTGTGAGAAAAACAACAAAAAGCACCGGGTGTTTTCCTTGTCTACTGAGTAACTTCCATGAATCATGTGCATGGTAGGAAGGCAGGAAAAGCCAAGCACTTAACAAGTGATCTGGTAGTACTGGGTGTAAGAAGGCCTACATCGTGGCTACAGTGAAGCATATAATTGCATTATAAATGGTCTTCATGCAAATGAGTCCTAGAAACAATGGGCACTTTTCTATGTTGGGAGAAGGGAGAATTCTATCATTCATTCTGAAAATAAAATAAAAATCATCATCATTCTTTTACTACTGCTCTTTCTGTACAGAAAGATCATTTAATTCAATCACCATTTCATAATCCTATATCTATTTCTAAAGAGTGGGAAAAATATATTTTAAAAGATTGAGCACACCGAGACATTTAACAGTTAACATAGTTAACATTTAACAATGTTAATTAATATTGATTTTTGGCTCCCAGAGTACATATAGCTGCAAACCTTTAATTCCTTAACATGGTCCATTATTTTCATAACTCTATAACAATTACTCAATCCTCAGGCTCAATCTAATCTTTCAAAGTACAAGTACTTTCAACTACCACCATCAGTATTTTATGACTACAGATATTTTTACCCATGCTTTCTAAAGAATGATTTCCAAAGAACGATTAAATAAAAATGATAAATACAGTCTTACCCATGTGAGGAAACTATCTCATTTCTTGAAATTTGCTTGGAGGTTGGCACTCAGTTTTATTTTTAGTAAGTGCTTTAAAGTTATTGCCTTTCATATACTGGACATATATAAAATCTAGTTCTTTTGAATTTATTTCATGGCCTTTTCCCTCCTTTACCTGTGGAGAGTTCATAATTTATTTACTTGTGCATTATAGATGCTTGCAGCCTTGGCCCATCTATACTCATGTCTCCTGCCAACCCTAAATTATCTTCGAGACCTCAGTTGAAAGCAAAGAATGATTTGGTGGAGTTGTGTTCTGAGGGTAGCCAGGGTATGTCTTAATTGGGAATGGTAAGACACACAGACATGGTTGTGACTGCCATGAAAGAAAAAGTTTGCTCTACTCAACACATCCCTAGAGACAGGACACACAGGAATGCCATGGCGGACCACATAGGGGAAGCACCAGGGTCAGTCAGGAGGCAGATGGAGAATGAGGAAAACATGGTCAGGAGCTTTTATTGTGGTTTCTGTAGGAAGGAATGGATGAGACAGGGTGAGAAGTCTGAGGATTGGGTAGTTTGAATAATCTCATTGGACTTCGGGGCATAGGGGCTGTGCCTCGTTGTCTGGTACCTGGCCCTGGGGTGGTTAGGGCAGAGGCATAGTGGCTCAGAAGTAAGAGCCTGATTAAGGGGATGGTTGGGGGTATGGGCTCTGGATTGATTGGTGTGGATATGAAAATCATGTTTCCCAGGTAAATTGCTTGCTATCTCTAGGAATTAGCTAACTGTGGGAGGGTCAGTCCCTCTAGAGTCAGCTAGGCCCCAAGCTATCAAAGCATGAGAATACAAAAAACACAAGTCATGGTTAGTAGAGGTTGGTGCCCATGGTGAGAGAAACACCTCACCCTTATGACTTATCTGTGAGCTCTTCAGAAGAAATGGTCTTATCTGTCATGACATGCACAGCCAGAGCACAGAGCCTGGCCCATGAGAAGTGATTATTGATAATCTGGTATATTCCAGGGCCTAGGCTGCATTACTAGGAAATTGTGCTTGCCTCTTGAAGTTTACAAAAATATTTGGGATGAAAACAAAAGGCTAACATAGTACCCTATTTTGTTTATCTAACAATAACAATAATCCATAACACTAAGATTCACTAATTCCCTACCTATGCTTCCAAATAATTGACAGATATTAATTTCAAATGGTACATAGGGCTCAGCTCTTTGATGAGCCCTAACCTCCATCCCTTCCCTGACTCACTTCCTAAATCTGTAAGCTTCTCCCTTTCAGTATCTGTGTATCTGTGTTCGCTACAGTAGTGCTTAGGAGATCAAACACATCTGTCAGTCAGTCCGACAGCAACCATTTATTGAGCACCCAGGGAGTACATAACCCACAGAGTGCATCAGAGTAAACAACAAAAACTAAGCTAAATGACTATTACCGAAATGAATAAAAGCAACAGGCTCCTCTTTAAGGATGAGCAAATTCAAGTTGTTCTCATTTTTTAAAAGTATATTTTAGGAGCAATAAAATCAAAAGATTTTGTCAAGCACTATTCCTTAACTTTTTAGAAATTAGATTATCTTTAAAGGAAACTGCATTCAACTTAAGTTTATTTCATGTTATACAATCAAGTTACAGGTTTATAAAAGCTGATTTGTGTTCTGTAAAACTCTTTGAAATGTATTGGTAAAAGTTTTTCTTTTTCACAAAAGCAAAAAAAAATAGTAGAAATTAATGCCAACATTTGAACCTTGATAATTACTGAATATACCCCTTATGAGTTAAGGTCCAAGAAAATCTTATCTTTTGCAAGAAGGGGACTAAAGTTGGGGGTTGCTTTGGGAATGGGTTGTTTTGGTTTTGGTTTCTAATTATAGTGCTTAAACTCAGCTAGCTGGAATAAAAGTATGTATCACATATCAGATTTACTGACAGAGTAATTATTTTAAGGATTCCTGGGTCCCACATTTTTAATCTCCATTGTTTGAGATTAGTCTGTGAACCTTGGAACTAAATCAGGAGATCAGCATGCACAGCTCTACTCTGTCCTAACTCACAGTGTGGTTTGGGGCTGATTGTTGAACTTTTTGGTTTCTTTGAGTGGAAGTGATCTGGACTCAATTATCTCTAAAACTCTTTCCTGTTTTAAAATAGTGGTTAAAAGTAGAAACATTAACATAGGTAGAAGATGAGATATTGAAGGTATAAATGGACTGAAGGGTTCTCCTGAGATTAAATGTATCATGATTTAGGTAAGACTGGTTTCTGAACTACATGAAATTATCAATAAACCACCAAAAAAAAATTGCCTCTTACATGTAATGTATTGATCTCCTGGAATCAATGGATTCCAGGAATTCTCACCCATGAGTCAATATCAACTTGAAGTGAAATGATCCATCAGCATATTCTTTAACTCAGTGCATTATTATTCACTGTTACAAAATGCTTGGGGAAACATGGTTATCATGTAAACATATACTAAGGACAGAAGGAAGCTAGTTTTACAAAGAGTACATTAAAACACTTAAGCAACTGTAGCCAGTTGTAAAAATGGGTTTGAGAATAGACCCTTCATACATGTTAGTGCATTGGGAAGAGGAATATTCCACTCATTTGAAGATGGTGAACCAGCAGTTAATGTTGCTCTTCTATATTAAACCTTCGAGTGAGTCATCAAAGACTTTAAATGCTGTTTAGCCTTCCAATATCTGGCCCCTGCTCCTCACCTAATTTCTTGCTACTCTGTCCCTTTACCTCTTCTGCCCCCATCAGTATGCTGAGCATGTGATCATGGGGGCCCTCTTTGAATCCCAGATTAGGTTACATCTCCCCATTATATTCTCCCTTGGCATTATTCTGTATTTCATAGCAATCGTCCTGGTTTCAATGAAACGTTTAATGTCTGTCTTCCCTCCTGGATTATAAACTCAAGAAGGTTGTGGGTATTGTGGAGGGCACGTATTGCATGGAGCACTGGGTGTGGTACATAAATAATGAATTCTGGAACACTGAAAAGAAATTTAAAAAATAAATAAAAATTAAAAAAAATAAGCTCAAGAAGTCATGATTAATGCCTGACTTTTTGAAGGGATCTATCCCAGTGGCTTGGCATAGCATCTACTTTGTGATATGCCCTCAGTAAATGTACTGAAATAAAGAAATCAGTGGCTCTTTTAAAATCTCATCTAAGTATATAGAATGTGCAAATAGTAGTACAAATGATTTAGTTACAGCTAAAGAAGGGAAAATTTTGAGTCCTTATTCCAATTACTCCCCAGTTCCCTGAAGTGGAGGGCTGTAAACACAGAGAAAAACAGGATTGGGATGTGTGTGTATGTGTGTGTGTGGTGTGTTGGAGGATGGGGAGGGAGGAAGTTTAGGTAGAAAACCCTCTAGGTCCCTGTGACATTGACAAATGGCTAACACAGAGAAAATATAATCATAGGTTATTTTTGAAAGCATATAAGCCAAACTTGGTGAGTTATACAAACAAATATATAAAAGGCCAATTTACTAATGGCTGAAGAAAATAGAATATAAATCTGAACCAGGAAATATAATTACCTTGTTTTTATTTATGTTTTCTTTGCTGTTTACTCTCTATATGTTGTCTCTGGAGATACTGATTTTCTTTAGTTAGCAAGCAAGGTTTCTGCTGTGGTATCTCATAATAGTTTTTTTTTTTTTTTAAATTTTGTGTGCAAAACGGTTTATCTCTGGGGTGTTTCTCCCACCAGAAACCTGAATGGTCACACTTACTTAATAGCAGCTGTTGGCTTCAGGAAATGGCAAGGAGAATAGAAAATGAGGGCCATTGATGTTGGAGAAGAGGGAGCTGGAGAGTTTGAGAAGGAAGGAAGGAAGGAAGGAAGGAATTGACTCTTTGCAATTTACTCAAACCCCCAGTAGGCCTTCAGAGTATAGACTGAACTAAAGATGTAGCCATAGCAAGTGGTGTATGAATGCACACGGCATGTCAGCCCACCCCTGTTTCATCGTTACAAGTTGCCTACTGGTACTGTTCACACTTAGTATATCTGCATAGTCCCAAAACACTCTGTGCAAAGAGAAAAATCCATTTCATCATAATGTTCTTTTCATTGATTCCCCAACACCTCTCCAGAACTAGGCACATCAGAACTATGTTACATGGTTATTAAAAATACAGAGCTTGAGCCTTGTCAGAAACCTCCTGAGGCAGAATCATCAGGTCTTTGGCCTAGGAATATGCATTTTATTAATCTTCCCCAGACAATGCTTACAAGCATAGGGGCGAACAATTCTTGTGAAATGAACAATATGAATGATCTTCTACTGGTGTTTGAACCATTTATTGTTTCTAAGCCACATACAAAAAGTCAGAAGCCCCACTTTCCAGAAGTTTACCAACTAAAAGGTTTCCAGCCTAAAAATGCAGCACAGTGAAATGGAAAGAGAACAGGATCTGGTTTTGGAAGACTTCAGTTTAAGTAGGGTCGTTGCTTTGTTACCAACATTGTGCCTTTTGGCTAGAAAACACTGAATAGGACACTACAGATACTTGCATTTTTGAGCCGCAAAAAACGGTGATTTTATATGGTTCAGCCTAATGGTTTAACTCTCTGGGCATTGTTTCCCTAATTTTAAAAGGAATCACATTATCAGAAGGCTATTTTTAGAAAACCAATCCCACTTTAGAGCTGTAATGCATCTCCTTTGCAAACAATGCTACTAATAAATGCTGGTCTTTATTGTTTGGGCATTTTACATCACTGAGATATGGTCTGTGGTCATGTTTGTCGCATATATACATAAAGCCTCCACATTCTGGAAAATTTAGTGAGGACTGTATGCCCAAGCCATCATATGAGAGTTCACACAGAGAGCTATAGCTTCTTACATGCCTTAACTATAATGGCTCCTTGGAGTTGCTGTATTTCTATATGTCCTTCTGCCATTCCTTTAGCCCAGGCTCCCTTCATTTTCTTAACACAGCAGGGCCACAGAGCAGCTGCTTCATTATGTTGCTGTCTCTCATTGTCAGCTGTATCCAAGGGAGAGATACTCAGTTCCAGCAAGAGCTCCAGTATCCGCATGCTGGCCAAATTCCAGGACCTCAGGATGGTGATTCCAACCAGCTACTTAAACTAAAAGGGGATTCATTGCCATAAGTTCCCAAATTACTGCCCATAATCACTGAGCAGTCAGAGATACAAAAGTGGTGGTGTTGAAGAAAGTAGATGTTCTCCTCTTTAAAAATGTGAAGATTATAATGTGTCCAAGAAAAGACCGATGGATGAGTTCTGAAGACCCAGAAAACATTAGAAAATGATTCGGGCCGAGATGAATTATGGGTACTCTTTCAGGGAATTAGGGATGTTGAGGGAGGCGAAATTAGTTTACTAAGAATGAGTTAAAGGAATTACCAACTGAACTTTGTTTTTCTGAGCAACTTTATAATTTAATAATGTCTCTCATAATGTCCTTCCAAAAAAAGCTGAGAAAAAATATGTGTTTGTGATTAAGTGGGATCATCGCCAACTGAGAATCGCACTAAATGGGTATTGTTCAGAGAGATCCTAAGTGGTCTCTGTGCAGTGATGTGCTAGAGCAATGCTAGCCCTTGCGAAGTTATTGTACACATCTCTTCCTAAGCCTATCAGTGATATTACATTGGCAGGTTGAAATTGGCCATGGTGGGACTATTCATACCAAGAAATTTGGTCAACAGTACAAATCTGGGCTTTATTTTCCTGTAGGGAATCAGTTGTTATACATTTACCAGCACACCATGGGACCTGTTTCCCCCCCGTGCTCAGTTTCAAAGTCACTCAAACAAACAAACAAAAAAAAAAACAACAAAACAAAACACTGTGAGTCAGTGTACTAGAGTTAGGGGAGAAAAGAATGTCATATGTCCTATGCTTAGGTAGCTCCTTATCTAGTATGAGAGAAAGACATATGGCCTGCAAAGCCCTACACAGGCTACTCCCTTGATTTCTTCTTTGCTTTCATCTTGTACCAGTTTCTCTGTTCATATGCTATATTCTTTTATTTTTAAAGATTTTTTTTATTTATTTGACAGAGAGATCACAAGTAGGCAGAGAGGCAGGCAGAGAGAGAGGGGGAAACAGGCTCCCCACTGAGCAGGGAGCCCGATGGAGGGCTCGATCCCAGAACCCTGAGATCCTGACCTGGGGTGAAAGCAGAGGCTTAATGCACTGAGCACCCAGGTGCCCCATATTCTGTTTTTTTTAAGGTTTTTTTTTTTTTTTTTTTTTTTTTTAGAGAGTGTGTGTGAGTAGGGGGAGGGGCACAAGGAGAGGGAGAGAGAGAATCCTGAGCAGACTCGACACAGAGCACAGAGCCAGATGCACGGTTCGATCCCACAGCCCTAAGATCATGCCTTGAGCCAAGATGAAGACTTGGATGCTTAACCACCTGGGCCACCCAGTTGCCCACATATGCTATTGTCTTAACCACACAAGTCTTTTTGCTGTTCCTTAAACACCCAAAGCTCATCCTTGTGTCACGCTTTTGTATCTGCTCTTCCCTCTTCAAGGAATACCCTTCCTCCAGAACTCTGCATTCCTGGCCCTATCTAGATTGAAATATCACTTCTTCAGAAAAGCTTTCCCCAGCTACCTTCAGTCTAAAGTAACCAACTCACTCTGCCTCTCAGTCACTGTACTTTCACAAAACCCAGTTTTTAAATTTAGACTGTTAATTTTAGAATTGTTTTAAATGTACAGAAAATTTGCAAAGATAGTTCAGAGTTCTTCTTATATCCCACATCCAGTTTTTCCTCTTGTCATCATATGTTACTGTGATGTATTTCTTACAACAGGAAAACCAATGTTAGTGCATTACTATTAACTAAATTTCACATTTTATTTGGATTTCACTGGTTTTTACCTACTGTTCTGTTCCATGATCACACCAGGATGCCACATTATGTTCAGTTATCATTTCCTAGCCTTCTCTCATCTTGGATAGTTTCTCAGATTTTCCTTATTTTCAGTGACCTTCAGTTTCAAGAGGTACTGGTGAGGAGTTTGGTAGGATGTCCCACAACTGAGGTTTCTCTGAAAGTTTTCTTATGGTTAGACTGAAGTTACAGGTTTTTGGGAGGAAGACCATATAAGTGAAGTGTCACTCTCACTACATTATATCAGGGGTATATGCCACCGACATGAGTTATCACTGAAGATGATAACCTTGAACAGTGGGCTAAGACAGTGTTCTTCAGGTTTCTCCATAGTTGAGCTACTCCTCTCCTGTCCCCCACCTTTCCATCACAGGTTTCTTTGGAAGAAAGTCATTAAGTCTACACTGGGGGTGGGGGTTAAGTTCCATTTCCCTGAGGGGGAGTATCCACATAAATTCTTCTTCTGTACCAGAGATTTGTTCCCTCTCCACCATTTACTTATTTATTCATTTAATTGTATAAAACACTTACCAGGACACCCTTGGGTCTTTGTTTTCTGTATAGATCCATGGATATTTATTTAGTATTTCTGGTTATAATCCGTTACTCCTATTTTTGTTGCTCAGATTGTCCCAGTTTGGCCCAGTGCAAATTCTTTCAGATTGACTTCTCTGTGCCTTTGATATACTTTCATCTTTTTGGTTTTTGTTTTTTTTTTTTTTTTTGAGTACTTCCTTACTTTCTGGTACCATGAGACACTCCAGGCTCATTTCATATATTCCCTAATCCAGAATTTCTCCAAGAAGCCCCAGTTCCTTTCACTAGAGAATGGTATTAGAAACCATGATCTGGGCACTGAATGTGCTTGTTGTTATAGAGGTATACATGCTTAGAAACTGTCTTAGTGAACACAGCTGGAAAGTGTACATACACATATTAAAGCACATAAACACACTTACCTAAATTTTTTTCTGTCTCTATCCATCTGTGCTAAGCAAAAGATGAGTTTATATTGACATTTCCAACTCTCTTCCAGTATCAAAAGGTTTATTCTACTTATCTATAACCTCCTACTCCCCACAGTGAGAAATGTGACCCCACCACTTGTTTGTTCAATTCCAGGATACATGTGTAGCAACTTCAGATTGTTAATTTGTTCTCCCAGGAGGAACAGCTTTACTAAAAGCAGCCTATAGTGTTTTTATTCAGTTCCTCTTGGCTGCAGTCTTATATTTTCTAGTCAGAAGACCATTTTCCAAGTTCAAAACCCAGTTTTATTTATTTTTTTATTTTTATTTTTATTTTTTTTTAAGATTTTTTATTTTATTTATTTGAGAGAGAGACAGTGAGAGAGAGCATGAGTGAGGAGAAGGTCAGAGAGAGAAGCAGACTCCCCATGGAGCTGGGAGCCCGATGCGGGACTCGATCCCGGGACTCCCAGGATCATGACCTGAGCCGAAGGCAGTCGTCCAACCAACTGAGCCACCCAGGCGTCCCCAAAACCCAGTTTTAAAGCATGACCGTGCTCATCACACCTGGAAATATCGTATTTAATTATATATTGTTTGTCTTCCCAAACAGAATATAAACTACAGAAGAGCAAAAGAACTTGGTCTGTCCATCTCACAGAACATTCTAACCCCAGTCAGCACATCAAGAATAATGCCAAGCATAGTTAATATTTATGACATGCAGGGATGAACTCATTCACAGTACAACATATTTTTATCATTTGATTCTGTTCGCTTGACCAAGTGTAATTAGCTACTCGGTGAACAAAACATTCCTTGAAAACATGGAAGAATGTTTGATAAATAAAATGTCAATGAATCGATTTGTACTGAGATATAAGACTGCCAACAGACATGAAAACCCATACTAAAGGATATGTTTCTTCTTCTCTGTAGGGAAGTAATCTCTGAACTGTACTTATTGAGCAAAATTAAATGAAGGTAATGCTAATCACAAGTGATTGAAGCTATAGGGCAGAACCCTGGGGCCTTAGTCACCCAATCTTCTATAAATTGCCATCAGTTCAAGAAAGTTATTGAAGGGAGCTTGACCCTTCAAGTAGGTGTGCCCCAGCCAGATTCACCTCTCCTCAGAGCTGAGTATCTCTTCATTCCAGATGTATCCATACTACCATTCACAAAATAATGTTAAACTTATACCCTCACATTGTTACCAATAGGACCTGAAAAAATGTTGAATACTTAATAGCTGTATTCTAGATAGGTACTAGATAAAATAATTTTATGCTCACCACCATTCATTATTTGTTACCAGTTTGATTAAAAAATATTTCATGAGTGTTGTTTGAGTGACATGTGGTACACACACTTTTCCAGATATTTTAAAATGATTTATTAGAGGGGCACCTGGGTGGCTCAGTCATTAAGTGTCTGCCTTCGGCTCAGGTCATGATCTCACGGTCCTGGGATGGCACCCGGCATCAGGCTCTCTGCTCTGTGGGAAGCCTGTTTTGCCCTCTTCCACTCCCCCTGCTTGTGTTTCCTCTCTTGCTGTGTCTCTCTCTGTCAAATAAGTAAAATCTTCAAAAAGATAATAGATTAAAATGAATTATTAGATTGACGTAACAGAAGATCTAATATGTAGATCATATATTGCCTCCCTCCCTGATACTCAAACATGCAGATATGTTTTACCTCCATGGGGTACCTGGGTGGCTCAGTCAGTTAAGCCTCTGCCTTGGGCTCAGGTCATGATCTCAGGGTCCTAGGACCGAGTCCCTTGTCATCTGGCTTTCTACTCAGTGCGAAGTCTGCTTCTCCCTCTGCCCACCCCCCACCTGCTTGTGCTCTGTTTCTCTGTCTCTCTCAAATAAATAAATGAAATCTTAAAAAAATATTTTACCACCAGCCTTACTAAATTCAGTAAAGTCTAAGAAACAACCTTGTTAAACTGTGTGGTGCTATCACAGGAATAAACAAATCTGAACTTAAACAGAGTCCAAAATTTCTCATTTAATGAAACTGACATTTCAAATTGGGTGGCAGGGGTAGGTTCTTTTTTTTCTTTTTTTTTAAATCTTTTAATTCATGTATCTTCCTATTGTTATTTTTAATAAAAAAATTACTTATTTAAACTGAAAGTAAGAAAAAGAAATATTCCAGAATTTGCCTGTGTAGTAACTGAAAAGATGTTCATTTACAACATATAATAACTTCTTTTTATGACTCTACCCTAAAAGAAAAATAATTCTGTTTCACTTCCTAAGCCAGGAGTAGGTGTACTCCTGAGCAATTGTTTTGTTCAATGTTAGGAACCCTGTGAATTATGTAATTGCCTAATTTCTTGTTTTATTTTGGATCTTAGAGTAATTAGAGCCAAATTTGTGCCACACCCATCCCCTCACCCACCTCCCCTGCAGGAACCCTCAGTGTGTTCTCTGCACTTAAGAGTCTGTTTTCCTGATTTGCCACTCTTTCTGCCCCCCACCCCACCAATGTTCATGTGTTTTGTTTCTTAAATTCCACACATAAGTGAAATTTTATATTTGTCTTTCTCTGACTTATTTTGCTTTTTAGCATACTACTCTCTAGCTCCATCTACATTGTTGCAGATGTCAAGATTTCATTCTTTTTATGGCTGAGTAATATTCCATTATGTATATAATTATATATATGTATATTTTATATACATCTTTTTTATGCATCAGTCGATGGACATTTGGGCTCTTTAGATTGGAGTCATTTCTGAGAATTCCATTCATCCATGGCTGGCAGGTGATACTGGCTTATAGACTGGGACCTCGGGCAAAGGCTGTTGACTGGGGCAACCACATGGGCTTCTTCCTGTGACGTAGGTTCCCAGGGTAAATATCCTGAGAAAGAGAGAACCAGCAGGGAATTATATTACCTTTTCAAAAGTAGCCTTAGAAGTCACACAGCATCATTCTAGCCACATTCTATTAGAAGCTGGCTACTAAATCCAATCTGTATTCAGGAAGAGGGGGATTAGATTTCACCTTTTAATAGCAAAAGTATCTACGAATCTTTTGGACATTCTTTCAAAACATCCCACACATCTTTTTGATGTTAAGTCTTCTCATTTCAGATGGCTACCTACCTTTCCCTCTCTAGGTTCCCCATACTCTAGTGGGGTGCCCTCCATTGGGCCTTTGACTACCTACAGATTGACTTCACCATACCATGAGCAATGTAATGGCCTGGAACTCCATGGTTTCTTGTCACTGGGTTTTGTCTCCAAAGTTATGCATCATTGCTGGATTCTGGATTTCTTTATGCTTAACATGACAGTCTGTTGTGCTCAGATTAACTGAAAAGAGCTTTCACTCTCTGTTGCTGATGGTAGTCTAAAATATTAGGTCTTCTCTGAGTCTAACAGGCACACTGATGAGGGCTTCTGGACATTTGTAAACCTTCTAGTGCCCTTTGTTAACTCAGCAAAGTGTGTTTTAGTGCACTGATGCATCAGTCAACACTAGCACCTCATAGACTATTTCACATCTGCTCAGCTGGTGAGCTATCTGGTTGCATAGGACTAAATCAAAAGACCAATTTATTCATAACAGGGTTCCAAATATTGAAAAGTTTGTCGTTACTATAGGCACATGAGATGATTGGAGAGAATCAGAGGATTGGCTTTTGTGACCCTTCGTATCATGCCGCCTAGAAATGACTGCCTGGAACAATATTCCTTGCTCTTTGAAATATAAAACCTTGAAAACATTCCATAGTACAGTCTTGTCATTAGCCAAGGCAAGACTCAAAATACTTCTGCAGAGAAGTGATGAGATGTGGAAATTAGAATATGTACAGTATTTTTGTTAAATGGATATCTATGATAGAATATAGTGAATATCTTGCGGGCTTTTTGTGTGCATGTAAGGAGCTGTAATGAAAACCAAGCATACATGGTTTTTTTAAATTAACATACAATGTATTACTTGTTTCAGCGGTACAGGTCTGTGAATCATCAGTCTTACACAACTCACAGCACTCACCATAGCACATACCCTCCCCAGTATCCATCACCCAGCCACCCCATCCCTCCCCCCCACTCCAGCAACCCCCAGTTTGTTTCCTGAGATTAAGAGTCTCCCTCACTCCCTCCCTCACAAACAAACAGAGGTTTCTCTCCCTCCCGGGTCCCTTCTTGTTTCATTTTTCCCTCCCTTCCCCCTACGGCCCCCCATCCTGCCTCTCAAATTCCTCATATCAGAGAGACCATATGATAATTGTCTTTCTCTGATTGACTTATTTCACTCCAAGCATACGTGTTTTAGATCAGTAGTACTCTATGGCATGAATGGATAGATCAGTCATTTCCAAATGCATGGAACTTGATCCCTCAACTGATACTAAGATGATTATCCTATTTGTTACTCTACAGTCTGATGTTTTATTTGAAACTAGAGTGATTTTTAGCCTTTGAACTATAAATTTTTAAATCAGGTTGGTGTCCTACAGTATGGGATTAATTTACTTTAGTTAAATTAATATGTCCAATTTGAAAGACAACTCAACTTCTTTTGCTCAGCACAGCTGTATTAAATTTCCAACAGAGAAGAAACTTCCCACTGTGTTTAAACTTTGAATGTATTTACAGAGGATTAAAAATACCAGCACTTTACAGTCACATGCTGGTGAAAATTGCCTTTGAAATAATTCATGAAGTAGGAAAAATGGAATTTTTGTAATGTGGACTATAAACCAGTTTTGGTTAAGATTTAGTATTTGTACAACATTAGGGGATATGTAGTGTGTAAATATGTTTAATAGTATATTTTGCGTTAGCATTTTTATTACAGACCCCAGAGCATTTTAAATAGACTTATTAAAATTTTCACTTCTTTGCTTTGATTAGGGAAATGCTCAGATCTTATGCTTGGCATTCTCCTCATAGTTCTAGAATAGTCAAAATAGAGAATTATAGAGCAAGTGAATCAGAGTGTAGATTGGAAAAATAGAGTCAATCATTAAGATTACTAGGCAAAGTTTTTTTTAATAAATCCAAAATATATGTATAAAACATATATCACCACCATCTGTTCTGTTCATTGACATTAAAAGAGGGAGCAAATCTCTTGGAATATAAAACTTTAATATACTACCGTCTCTCAGAGTTTATCAGTCCTTTCCAGCAACAGAAAAAAATCAGGAAGGCCTACCTCCACCCCAAATACTCCAACCCAATATAACACGTCAAGCTATGCAATGTGAGAAACTCTAGTATTCTTCCTGGTTGCTGTTTTGCTCTCACAGATTGACAGCGTTATCATAATTTCTTTATCAGTCAGTTATCCTGAACCAACAGGTTAGTTTCTTTTTGACTCCCTCAGTAAACTACATTTGACTGAGTTCTCCATAGGCATCCATCTGCCTGAGAGGTAATTGTGACTGATTACAGAAGATCTAGGTAATTCTTCGTAATATTTTAAGTTGGGTCATGCCACAAGGTGGCACCCTTGCAAGTCCAGTATGATCTTTGGCAAGTATTTTTCCAAATCTTGGGCTATGAAGTGTCAACCTAATCAGGAGTTTCCTTACCCCACCCACACAGGACCTTAGGCTCTTCCCAGTGGTACAAGAAAAATACAGTGTCGGGGATCTGTAGACACATAATGCCCATTTCTGGCTAGGAAATGATGGAAAGAAGAGAGAAAGAAGAAAGCAGTCACCCATTTCCTCACTTGTGGCTGCAGGAGATAGGAAGGAGGTACTTCCAGTGAATAAGCATAACATTAAAGGCTGAGAAGGGGGCTTATTCTTTAACTCTCCATTGAGAAAGTTAGAGAAAAGGTTATTTTCTGGTCTGCCCCTCTCCCACCAACTGTCAACAAGACTCTAGGGACTTGGCTTATAATGGGATCTGACAGAAGACCTGCAGTTTTCATTTCTTGAACCAACCCCAATTGCAATGACACAGACATTGGGTTAAGGTTTGGGTAGCCTGATAAAGGGGGACTCACTGTAGCTGCTGATGCAGAACGTGCTCTGGGGGATCGGTTACAGTCAGTAGTCCGTCACCAATGAAGAACAAGGTGAGGTCCAGTTGTTTTAACCAAGTTAAAAGAGACCAGATCACTAACTGAACCAATCAGAGACTTTAGCCATACTGTCAGCAAGATCACCTAGCACCCATGTTTATAAGGAATTTTGTCCCCAAGACTAGAGGACTAGAGGGCATCATACCTGAGGGCCTTGGATCTTTATCATGTTAGGGAGATCCTTAAAAATAAAACCCTTCTGTGTCCATACACCTGACACCACGTTAGGGAGATAAGCAGGGGAGCCTCCTTAGGGATGCTCTCTGAAAGATTAAATCTTTTAGTCCAAATCTGATAATCTGCATTTTTAAGAGCTGTTCCTCAAGGCGCCTGGGTGGCTTAGTCGGTTAAGCAGCTGCTTTTGGCTCAGGTCATGATTTCAGGGTCCTGGGATTGAGCCCCTTGTTGGGCTTCCTGATTAGTGGGGAGTCTGCTTCTCCCTCTCCTTCTGTCCCTCCCCCTGTCCCACTCATGCATGTGCTAATAAACAAGTTAAAATTTTTTAAAAAGATAAAAGATGTTCCTCAGTATTATTTCATCAGAATAAGTTTAAACCACATTGAATATTGAGTGATTATTTTTTCTCCATTGACAACTTGGTGGTTGAGGGGGATAATCTGGATGATAAACTGGTTTCATTTAATTTGTTACTTGACCTTGCAAGAGTAGAGAGAAAGTGATCCTCTCAGCTCACTTCTTTGGCCAGTTATCCTCCTTTTTCTTCCCTACCATGTCAGTGGAGGAGAGAAAATACTATAGCATCCTTGTGTATATAACATTGTAAGTCTGAATTGATGTGCAAAGGTCTATTCATCTTGAGATTAAAGAACTTTATTCTAAGACCCATCTTTAAAATAAAAATTAGTCTTCATTCAGAGTACAGTCTACTGAGTGTAAGTAGCTGTGCTTGGAGCTATAAATAGTAAGTTCTCAGTAAAAATTGTCCTCATTCTAGTGAAGTCTGTCTTGTGTGTTCTCTGTCCATAGTCTCTCACACACTAAACCAATTCGTCACCACTGTTGTAAGTTCTGTCCGTATCTTTCAATCCATCAGTTCCTTTCCCGTTTCACTTGTACCCTCCCAGCTTGTACTTAGGATTAGTTGTGCTAATGATGGAAAGGCCAACTTCTGTGCCTCATGTTAATGCCAGCAAGGGACCACTAGAAATACTCTATAATCAACGGAGTTAACTTTTTTTACAACAAGGGAGACTAAACCATGAGTAACAGTGGATCATGCCGATAAAAAGGAATTGGGGGGGGGGTGATTGTAGGATTTGGGCTTATGCTAATAGATTTTAGGGAGGCTCCAAGGAAGTGATGGTCATGTTCGGGAGTGCATGTTGTCAGAAACCGGGAATTAAGGAGGGCTAGAATTGTCACTGGACAGTAAGTGGCACCCACTCAAGTGAGCAGAGAGAGGGGAATATTTGGTCAGTTTAGCAGTTGCACAGGGATTTATTTTTTGTGTTGTTGGCTGTTAAAATTTCTGGTGCAGCATGGTCATAGAGTGGTCTTTGTTTTGTTTTAATACTGTCACAGAGCATGTTTGCCCACTGTTGATGTCCTATGAAATTATGTTCAGCAGGAATGTATAGCTTAAGGCCAACTACCAGTTGTCAACACTCAGGCCTCTCATTTTCTTCCTCACATAGAAATATTCTCACTCTGCACTACCAGGTCTGCCATGCCAGTTACCAAGCTTTCCTGTCAAGAGTTCATCTGAAGAAAATTATGATCATTTGCTTTGAAAATCCAGTACAAATTAATGTTTTCTAACACCAAGTGCTCCTTCACTGCTCTTCAACAATTAAAAAAAAATACTCTTGTTGAATTTCTATTATAAGGATTATAGAAGCCATTTCTCCCTCTTCAGATACTCCTCAAGGGTATAATTTAATCACAGCATCTCTTACTCTTAATAAATGAATATATCTTACAAAGTACTTGCAAGATTGAGTCCATGTAATTAGAAAACCCACTTTCTAATCACCTCCTCTCTTCATTACCTCTATATGGCTCCGCAAATTTCAGCCCTCCCCCTCGTTCCAGAGGTTTCCCACCTTGCTGTCAATGCTAATGCTCCTGATTTCTAGAAATCTAACAACCTCTATGATACTGTCCAGTTAGCCCTTCGCTTTCTGTCTGCCATCTTCTTTTTATTTTCGTATACTAAATGGCACTTTCCCCTTATCTACGTATATTCCCATCTTTTGCTGAACTAGGAATAAGTTAACCTATTCCTCCTTGAGCTTTCCTTTTCTAATACACTCATTTACACTTACTGCCTTCATTTTTTTATCTTGAAAAATGAAAAAAAAAGATTACAGAGAAAAACAGAATACCTGTTTATTTTTACCACCAAGAATTAACAAGTATTCATATTCTTTATGTTAAAGACTTTTTAATATAAAAAATTCCTACTGGAATTGACAGTTTGCTGTCTTAAAGAAACTAACAGTTACTCTGGTTAAAAGTCAACATGTGATATAAAACCAACCAATTTCTTTTCCATAAATTCTGTTATGCTCTGATCTCTAAGTCACAAATGTCTGAAGTTCTGTTGTTCTGACTTTTGTTATTCTCCTTCTTTCTAAGACCAGTTCATTAAGTCCTGATGAATTTTTCTTTCTCACAAACTTTCACAGCAGTGCTGTCCTTTCTCTGCCATTTTTAATATCAAAGCGCAAACCTGATTTCAGGGAGAAGCTATTTCAATATACTTTTTTAAGATTTTACTTAATTATTTGAGAGAGAGTGCACATGGGCAGTGGGAAGGGTAGAGGGAGAGAGAATCCCTGCTAAGGACAGAGCCCGACACAGGGCTCCATTCCAGGACCTGAGATCATGACCTGAAACAAAATCAAGTGTCGGATGCTTAATTGACTGAGCCACCCAGGTGCCCCAATTCAGCTTTTTTTTATACTTCCAGATTTATCTTTCTCAAATACAGTGTCTATTACTTTTTTTTTAAGAAGTCAAATATACATAAAATGTACTCATATTCTTTCACTGGACCACTAAGATTCTCCAAAAGAGAATTTCTTCCTGCTACTCTGGTGCAGGAGCTCTTTGATCCACCTAGACTCAAATATTCACCATGCTCTCATGAAACATTGTTTTCCTACATTTACTTCTGTTTCCATGTTGTCTACCTTGTATAGAATTAAATCTTCATCATTCTTCTATTACTATCTACTCATCCTTAAGGCTAGTTGGCTTCTTCCACCTTGTTGACTCTGCTGATGACTATAGATCTTGTTAATGTATGACTGAATTTGTATAAGCTGTACAGTCCCTACCTATACTGTCACATAGTAACAATTGTCTGTCTGATCTATATTTTGGAGGAGGCTGATTTTCTCGGTTAAAAAATGACCATAAGGTCTCCATTCTCTCAGGTTTCGCAGTTAACACTTAAACAATTCCTTGGCTCAAACGTAGGTGTTCTATATTCCCATCAAAACTTGCCAGTGCTATCACACTTACTCAAAAGACTCAATATTTTGGAGATTTGGTTCTATAATTGTGTAAAAACTGATGTGTACATGATTTCCTCTTTATTAAGACTAAAAGAAAGCATCTTTTCAACCATGTATGATGTCTAAAAACATTGGTGTTGGGAGATAATACAAGAGATTCAAGGAATCTTCAATTGTAGGGTGGATCACAGCTCAATGGGTGGTGTGCTGAGATGCAAGAAATTCAAAATGTCTTCTTGATGGTCAGTCATCATAAGTAAATAGTAAACCTTAGAAATTCAGAAAAAAACTGTCTTGCTGGCAAAGCCTAGAGCTTATGTAGCTATAGAAAAATGACAGAAGTACAGTAAAATAAGTTATATATTCATCAGTCAAGATTAGTAAGTTACTTCTAAGAAAGGTGCTGCTTAAGCACAAATCCTTGCTAAGTGGTTACTTTCTTTATGTTTGGAATTTTATTCTCTGTTTCACATCACAGTCCCAGGAATATGAGTTTCCAAGCAGCACTGGATCCTCATCACAAAGAATTACTGCTATTTCTGCTGGCCATATCCCAGCTTGTTTAGTGATTTTTCTCCACTGAACCATAATGAATAATAAAGTGTGTTCTCTGTGCTCCTACATATCTCCACCCACCTATCTTCTGGTCCAAAACCAAAAATATAAACCTACATACACTTCTAAATATCTTATGGTGGATTTTATTTAGAATTCTATACCAGGATTATATGCTCCAATGCCAAAATCAGTCTTTCCTTAAAACTAGTCAGAAAATCACTTTCTCTTTGTAAAATAATTTAGTATCACTATAACTATTGTTTATGACTTGAGATAAAATTATTCAAACATTGTAGGGTTTTATTGTTGAGATTATTCTATTTTGAATACCTCAGTATTCAAAGAGAAAACACTATATTCTCTCCAACAAGTCAGTATATAAAATGGGAAGCAATTTACCATGAGTCAGGGAGTATGAGTCACCTGTGTATGCGAAAAAAAATGGTAAGTCTCAGTAGTTCAAAGATTTGAGCCACCTGTCAAGGATAGCATTAAGGAAGAAGCCTCAGAAACCCTTGGTCTTTACAGAATAGAGTGAAGTGTTAGGGAAGAAATTAACACTATTTCTCTAAATAGCATTTAGGAATAGTATAGAATTTACACATCCAGAAACTATTAAAAACATCCTGGGGTAACCCCTGCAGGGACAGAAGGCTTCCAGTTCACAGGAGAACAGCATGAGGACAAATTTCAAAAGAAATATAGACTCCCAGATCAGCACTGATCATTTGTCATCTAAGATATACTGTCCTGCCCAATTACATACCTTTTGTTGCCTTACCAACAATAATTTTAACTCTGTTGTATTGAGTGATGGGAGGGTGAAACTGATGACAAACATTTATCACACATTGTCATGCTAAAGTTAAGCAAATATGTGACTTCCAGGGAAAACTTAGGATCAAAGCAAGCCCAGCAAGTCAAATTTTCATTTTTACTCTTAGCTCTTTGGCAAGGAATAGACTGAAATGTACGTGTTTATGGGAATGAATTCATTTTCACATTATAGATGGTGTAGGCCTTGTCTCCCTGCACTCTCACGCTGCTGAATTTGTGTGCCTAGGGGTGACACACACCAGGGTAAGCATGGTTCTTGTGGCTGCCTTTATGTCAAATATCATGTCAGTTCAGTTTAATTACTAGCCCTGAAGAGTGGCAAGAAACCACCTTCCATTGCATAGGTTCATTTATAATTTCTCCTTAACTGTCTAAGTATGCACAGGCAGTGTTACTCAAATATGTATTTGTAAACCCAAGATTCTATTGGTGATTTTCCAACTTAACTTTATAGATCGTCTCAGCCCTTAATCTAGATCCATAATATTAACAAAGTAGAACCAAAATTCAATTTCTGAAGGCAATTTCATTATCTCTGCCCCAGAGACATTCAGTAATTAAAACCTCCATGGGAGCTAGAGATCTCACACTCTCTCCTTCGAAATTACTAATAGCCTAAGGCTTATATGCCCCTAGGTGAAAAAATATCTGATTGAAACCACACTAAACAGCCAACGTTACTATGTCATCATGTGGCCATAGTTTGGGAACATGTTTATTGTCTTGATTTCAATGACTTACCATACACATCTATCTCAGAAGGGTCCCTTCCAGGATCGTCCTCAAATCAACATAATTGAAATTCCTGAAAACACAAAAAATACAAAATCTTTAGTCATGGATTTGATTAATCAGTTAAAGTGGGAATTTTGTGTTAAGAATGGGTCATCAGGGAAAGTATGGATAGGTAAAGGAAGAAAAAAGCTTATAATAAGCAACTGAAAAAATCAAAGTTCAGGATTTTAGCTGTTTTAATGAGTATGGTCATAATTTATTTTCTCCCTTCAAACACCATATGTTCCATTGTGTAAAAGAAAGTTAAAACCATCACATAAGAGAATGCCAACCCCCTCATTCCCACCTAGGGTCAGAGACACAGGTTCTCAATCCCTTAGATGGAAACATTCTGAAGGTTTTTTCAGGTTTAAAAAACCCAGAAACTGGCAGAGAAACTGAAAAGTATTTAGACTAAATGATTTTTTTTATTGCCTCTGTGGGAGGGAGACACAAATGACTCAACTATTTTAATAAGATTTAAGATTCATTTAGAGAATCATGATTCATCTGCATTTATTTTTTTCTATCACAAAACCACTTATGATACTGTGCCCAAAGAGGAGACAGAAATGATAATAAGGATACCAGCATATAAATATACTGACTGGGAAAATTATTTTTAAAAGTTAACCATGGCATAGATTTCAGACAGTATATATTAGTCTTGGGTTGTTTTATACATACACATGTATGTATATGTATATATGTATCTATTTATAAATTTTTTTGTAGAGGTTTTCATTTTATGGCAATCACATATGTTGCTTAGCTGGAATCAAATTCATTTCTCAGCTTTCAAGATGGTAGGTTACCTCTGAAGTAAACCACAGCCTCTTATAAATAGAACCATTGTAAAATATTTTTAAAGTTGAGAAGCGAAAGTATGTTATTCCCTAATTCAGTGAGTAGACTAAAAATATACTGGGTTTAAAATTTTACTTTTTCTTTTCTTGGTTATGTCATTGGACCAAAAACACTGATTCATTAGCTGCTGGCAACTGTGGTGCCTGCAAAGTGCCACATTTAAACAGTCTGTCTCAATGTATTTATTTACAAGTGGGGACCTTGTTATGTAGATGAGATGTTCTGACAGTCCCTGATGCTTGGTGAGAGATCTTCACAGAACTTAGTTCCTTCTGGATGTGGTCATGGATACTTCGTATTTACTCAGTATCATCAAAAGGAATCTTCTTGATTCTTTCAAAAGATGGCTGAAAATGAAGGACCCCCATCCCTCCTCAAAATTTCTGTATCCTCAAAATTTCTGTGTCAGATGCATACATAGAAAACATTGTCATATTGACATAGAAAACATTGCAAATTATTCTAGCTCCAACAAACTTATAAGATAATGAAATATATATCTGTATATATATGTATTTTTAAAGATTTTATTTATTTATTTGACAGGCAGAGAGGCAGGCAGAGAGAGAGGAAGGGAAGCAGGCTCCCTGCTCAGCAGCGAGCTGGATGCCGCTTGATCCCAGGACCCAGGGATCATGACCTGAGCCGAAGGCAGAGGCTTTAAGCCACTGAGCCACCCAGGCGCCCCTAATATTAATATATATTTTATAGGCTGAGCTTTCTTTAAAGATTTTATTTGAGATACAGAGTGCACAAGCAGGGGGAGCAGCAGGACACTGAGGGAGGAGCAGGCTTTCCACTAAGCAGGGAGCCTGATGCGGGGCTCAATCCCAGGACCCTGGGATCATGACCTGAGCAGAAGGCTGATGCTTAACCGACTGAGCCACACAGGTACCCTGAGACTACGTTTTATAGGTCTGTATTTCCAACTTCTGTAATGCTTTTATCAATTTGGACACTCCTCAAAAGAAAACTTACCAAATGTGTCATAACAAACAGCAGTGTGTGTTTAAGTAAGCAGATGGTATGTTGTGCCCAGGTTGGACCTGTGTCTTCCCAATTATCAGACCGTCTCCTACCTCCTCGTGTTCTTTTAATATCCATCAAAACAGATTGCTAAGGAGCACAGCAAAGCTGGTATCTGGCAGTGAGTTCACCGAATAAAACGTGGACTGGAACAGAAATGCTAAATTACATTTCCCTTATCTTTGTTGTTCCTTCCATTGTTCTCTCTTGCTCTGCTGACCCATTCTCATCTCCTGCCTCCTGTGTCTCACATCTGCACCTCAGGCTCCTTTTGAATTCCTCCAGTCCCCTCACCACGATTTCTCAGTTTTAATTTCTCATATTCTGCCCAATTCTTAACACACATTCTTGCTCCTTTTCGACCCTACCTGGACAACATGGATGAGTGTGCCCTGGTTGTTCTGTTTTCTATTTTCCAGCTCAGAGACTTCTCAATTCTCATACTCCCTCTGAATCAGGGAGGCTGCCTTGAGTCTTGTTATACCAAGTGTAGTCTGAGGACCAACAGCACTGGCATCTCCTGGGAGCATGTGAGGCATGCAGAATCTCAGTCCTCATCCCGGAACTTTAGAATCAGAATCAGCTTTTATATGTTTTAACAAGATTCCCAAGGTGGCTCTGTGTGTGTGTTAAAGCGGGAGAAGCACTGGGCTAATTCACTGATCCCAAAATGTATTTATTTTTAGTTTCAATTTTAATTCCAGTTAGTTAACATACAGTGTTGTATCAGTTTCAGGTGTACAATATAGTGATTCAACACTTCATATAACACCTGGTGCTCATCACAAGTGCCCTCCTTAATCCCCATCACCTGTTTCATCCACCACCCCTGCCCCCCCCCCCGCCCCCCCATCCCACCTCCCCTCTGTTAACCATCAGTTCTCTAAAATTAAGAGTCTGGTTATTTATCTGTCTCTCCTGCTCTTTTTTCCTTTTACCCATTTGTTTCTTATATTCCATATAGGAGTAAAATCATATTGGATTAGTTTTTTTTCTGACTGAATTATTTTGCTTAGCATTGTACTCTCTAGCTCCATCCATGTCGTTATAAATGGTAAGAGTTTATTCTTTTTTATGGCTGAGTAGTATTCCATTGTGTGTATGTATATACCTCTTCTTTATCCATTCATAGATTGTTAGACACTTGAACTGGTTTAATAATTTGGCTATTGCAGATAATACGGTTATAAACACTGGTGGGGGGGGTCCCTTTGAATTAGTGTTTTTGTATTCTTTGGGTGAATACCTAGTAGCACAATTGCTAGGTCATAGGGTAGCTCTATTTTTAACTTTTTGAGGAACCTCCATACTGTTTTCCAGAGTGGCTGCACCAGTTTGCATTCCCACCAACAGTGTAAGAGGGTTCCCCTTTCGCCCTATCCTCACCAACACCTGTTGTTTCTTCTGTTGCTGATTTTAGCCATTTTGACGGGGTGAGGTGGTATGGCATTGTGGTTTTGATTTGCATTTCCCTGATGATCAGTGGCATTGAGCATCTTTTCATGTTGGCTGTTGACCATCTGTCTTCTTTGGAAAAATGTCTTCTGCCCATTTTTTAATTGGATTATTTGTTTTTAGGGTGTTGAGTTTTATAAGTTCTTTATCACATATGTCATTTGCAAATAGCTTCTCCCATTCTATTGGTTGCCTTTTAGTTTTCTTGTTACCTTTGCCAGGCAGAAGGTTTTATTTTGATGTAGTCTTGATAGTTTAGTTTTTGTTTCCCTTGACTCAGGAGACCTATCTAGAAAGAAATTTCTATGGCTGATGTCAAAGAAGTTTCTGCCTGTGTTTTCTTCTAGGATTTTTATGGTTTCAGGCCTCCCATTTAGGTCTTTAATCCATTTTGAGTTTACTGTGTGTATCATGTAAGAAAATGGTCCAGTTTCCTTTTTTTGCATGTAGCTTTCCAAACACCATTTGTTTAAGAAATAGTCTTTTTTTCTCATTAGATATTCTTTCATGCTTTGTCAAAGATTAATTGACCATGTAATTATGGGTTCATTTTTGGGTTTTCTATTCTGTTGAACAGATCTATGTGTCTATTTTTGTGCCGGTATCATATTGTTTTGATTACTACAGCTTTGTAATATAACTTAAAGTCCAGAACTGTGATACCCCCAGGCTTTGCTTTGTTTTCAAGATTGCTCTGGGTATTTGGGGTCTTCTGGGGTTCCATACACATTTTAGGATTGTTTATTTTAGCTCTTTGAACAATGGTGTTGGTATTTTGATAGGGGTCACATTAAATTAGATTGCTTTGGGTAGTATTGACATTCAGCAATATTTATTCTCCCGATCCACGAGCACGGAGTATCTTTCCCTCTGTTTGCATCATCTTCAATTTCTTTCATCAGTGTTTTATAGTATTCAGAGTAAAAGTCTTTTACTTCTTTGGTAAGACACATTCCTAGGTATCTTATTATTTTTATTGCATTTGTAAATGGGATTGTTTTCTTAATTTCTCTTTCTACTGCTTCATTATTGGTGTATAGAAAGGCAACAGATTTCTGTATATTAATTTTGCATCCTGTGATGTTACTGAGTTCATTTTTCTGTTCTAGTAGTTTTTGGTGGATTCTTTATGGATTTCTGTGTATTCTATCATGTATCTGCAAATAGTGAAAGTTTGACTTCCTTTTTGACAATTTGGATGCCTTTTATTTCTTTTTCTTGTCTGATTTCTTATAGCTAGAATTTGCAGTACTATGTTGAATAAAAGTGGTGAGAGTGGACATCCTGACCTTAGAGGAAAAGCTCTCATTGAGGATGATTTGACCTGTGGGTTTTTCATAGATGGCCTTTATTATGTTGAGGTGCATTCCCTCTAAACCTACTTTGTTGAGGGTTTTTATCATAAATGAATGTTGTACTTTGTCAAATGCTTTTTCTGCATCTATTGAAATGATCATATGGTTCTGGTCCTTTCTTTTGTTAATGAGAATCTCTGCAGAGCTTTAAAACAGATATGCAAGTCCCACACCTGAGATTCTGTTTTAATTGGTCAGGACAGTAGGAATTTCAGAAGACCCAGATGATTCTAATGTGCATCCAAGAGTAGGAATTAATGTCTCTTTTATCCCTTTCGGTACCAGTGCATTTTTTTCAATGGATAGAATGGAAGCGAGTTAGAAATTGTTCTTTAAAAGCAGCAGAGGAAATTGCTTTCATGGGAGGCAGGAGCAATAGCTGATTCTATCTGTGCCCAATTCTACTGCTAGTATCCTAACATTCTGCAAAGGTTAGGGTGCTCCCAGGACCATTACTTGGGAGTTGTTATAAATGAAGAATCTTGAATCTCACCCCACACTCTGAGAATCAGAACAGGACGTTTAACAAGCTTTCCAGGTGATGTTCACGTACATTAAAGTCCCGAGGCTCACTACTCTAGGAGGCTCTGTTCCCTTGGTAATTTCTCTGTGACAAATAAAGGGTACAACAAATCATCCCCATTATAAAGACTTTAGAAGTGAAGAGGTGAAAGAGAGAAGAAGCTGATCCAAGGTGAATCATTGGTAAAAAATGCTTAATATAGCCTTGAAAATAAATTTCAGAATATACCCACAACCAACGTTAATTTCACATCTGTCAAGGAAGTATTTATGTAGCAAAAATAAGTAAAAAATGATAATTACTATTTTATGCAGCATTTATTTTTCCTTTCTTTTGGTGGCTTATGTATTCATGATCCAGAGCTCTACAGCTCTGCATCAGTGGTTCTCAAATGGGAGCAATTTGCTCCCCCTGAGACATTTGGCATTTTGGTTGTCACACCTGTGGAGGGTGTGCGCAGGCGGCAGCAAAAGGGTAGAGGATAGGTATATATACTGCTACCAGGGATACATTCTACAATATTCAGGAAAGAACCTCAAAACAAAAAGTATCTGGCTCTAGACGTCAGTAATATCACTGAGGCTGAGAAACCACACTCTGCCGCATTTATCAGTTGAGGGTGATACACGCACACACACGTGTGCATATATATATGTGTGTGTATATATAATCTCTTGAAGAGGCAGGATCTCACTTGTAAAAGTGGAGTAAAGCAGTTAAAAAATTCCTCTGGAAAGGGCGCCTGGGTGGCTCAGTGGGTTAAGCCGCTGCTTTCAGCTCAGGTCATGATCTCAGGGTCCTGGGATCGGGTCCCGCATCAGGCTCTCTGCTCAACAGGGAGCCTGCTTCCCTCTCTCTCTGCCTGCCTCTCTGTCTACTTGTGATCTCTCTCTGTCAAATAAATAAAAATCTTTAAAAAAAATTTCCTCTGGAAAAACTCCATTATGAGAAACTCAATGATCAGGATAATAAAATAACAGAGTGATCTCAAGATGTGCAAGTTGGTATGAATGCATATGTAGCCCTGGGGTGTAAAGTTCATTTTCTTAGTGCATACATTAAACACTGCTGATTGGCATAGTAAAAGTAGTCCAGGAACAGCTCACTGTCTGCCTTTTCATTCTCATTAGTGTTAAGAGTGTCAAAACCCAGTAACCACTAAGAAAGCACCCTTGTGCTGGGTGGCTTTGAATGGGGAGCTCCACAGAGGTCAGTTCCCCCCCTTTAATCACTTGTGAGATTAATGCAATTTGTAAAATACATAATTGTGAAACCTTCAGAGATATTGTCCTGGTTGTGCCCGTTGTTGTCATTTCATATGATCTTGTTTAGTCTGTTAAGAGTTGCTGCCTTTCTGCTGAGGAAAACCAGTGTTGCAGTGTGGACACATCAGCCAGCCTTGGACATTGATAGGATTCCTTATATAGAAGTGGGGTATCTTCATTGTCAGCACCAGGACACTGTAGTGAGGTGCATAATAGTGGCAGAGGTAGTTCTTGAGAATATGAATGCTGGGGAAAGGAAGAGGTCTGGCACCAGAGATCTGGCGGGCTGATGGTGTTGACCTCCTTAGTTTCTCTGCTTTATACCGAGGCTTGCTCTAGGTCCATTATCTCCAAAGTTCAGAACATACATTTTAGGGGTGTTCAAGGTGACCCTGTGGTCTGCTGAAGGAAAATATTAGACCTTCCAGTAACAGTCTTGTATCTAAAAATGGAAACAATGATTGAGGTTTGCTAACAGTTGAGATATAACGTTCACACTTGGTTTGACTACCAGATGTTCTAGTGTTATACGGCATCTTGAGGAAAACCTGCACTGGTTCCTTTGCTCTCAATCTACTACAATGTAGTATGGTTTAAATGTGCTCAGGTATGTGACTTGACCATCTAAAATGGAAGACTCTTCACAAGACAGTTGATTGGAATGGGGTATGAGCATAATACCTCCCCCACCCCGCCACCCACTAAGACTTACTGGTAAACTCTTGATAAAGCACAAAAAAGTAGTTGAAACTAGATACTTTTTCTTTCACAAAGTGGCCTAAGTTAATTTGCTCACCTTTTCAGGGACAACCATTGATAGTTAGTAATTGGTACCTTGCAGACATTTAAAGACACACAGAGTCACATGTAATCTGTCACTTAAGTGTTTTTTTTTTTTTTTAAAGAGTGAGGCAGTAGTCTTGAAAATAACTCATGCTATGTAGAGAATATTATATAAAAAGTTGAGGGGGCTTCCCCCCCATTTCTGGGTAGAATTTTTGCTGGAAAAAGTGTGTGTCACATATGGAAACTCTGAGGTATGGTTACTATAAAAACTAGACTTTTATTTTCTAAATTAGTTTAAAAATCTCCCATATGAAGAGTTTTAGTAGAATTTGAATGCCTTCCACAAAAATCTTTTGTTCTCCCATAGAGGTTTGCTGGTTAACTCCTGACAAAGCACAAAAAAGTATAGTTGAAATTAGACCTGTGCTTTAAAAAAAAAAAAAAAGGCATCATGCTGGTATTCTCAGAATTGACCAGTGACTATCCTCACAAATATTTAAAGACACAAACACATTCATATTTGATCTGTCACTTATTATAAAGTTCACCCTGTTAGTGTTATTTCTGTGACTTTTTACCTTATTCATACAGTTGTCCAAATGTCACCACAATCTAATTTCAGAACATTTATGGAAATGGAATGTTCCAAAAGGAAACCCATACAGGCCTATTATCAGTGACTTCCTATTCCCACCTACCTCTAGCCCTTGACAACATGGCTATAAAGGGCCACATACTGAAAAGAAGAAAAAAATGACCTATTTCACATAGGGAATGGTTTCTCCTGAAATATAAAACTGTGACTCAACTAAGATAATCCAGAACTTTCACATTATAAACTATGCCCAGTCTTAAAGTTCCCCACTTCACAAGGACAACCTTAAAGTCACCAAACCCAAACTCTAAACTCCTATAAATATTCTCTTCTAACTTCTCTTCTGAGATAAGACTAAGACTTTCTTGAATTTTATGATGAGTCTAATAAACTTAGCCTTGCTTGATCCACAGGTGTTCTCCATTACTGCAATGGGTCTAATAGATTTAGCTCTGAGTAGGCAACAGATGTTTCTCTTGGACTCTTGGAATCCACATTTGTCAGTCTCTTAGTCTCTCAGTTGGAATTCTTGAACAAAAATCAAGATAGCTCCAGTTCTTGCTTATGGATCATGGAAAATATTCACACCTTCTTTCCCTTGTCAAACTCTTAGAGTACAGGCTGAGTCCAGGATAGTCACTTTTCCCTTGCTTTGCCACCAGAACTTGAAATTTATATGGAACCAGAAAAGACCCTGAGTAGCTAGAGGAATGTTGAAAAAGAAATCCTAACTTGTGTTCCTGTCTTTTCTTCATGGTTTCCTACCCAATGGTGATACTGTAGTCCACTATCACTTGACAACCTCAAGGAACATATATGAGGATCTTCACTCCCTTAAAACCCTCTCTTTTTTTTTTTTTTTTTGCAGAGAACTATTACTTTATTTTTTTAAATCATTTTTTAAAATTTATTTTCAGCATAACAGTATTCATTGTTTTTTGTACCACACCCAGTGCTCCATGCAATCCGTGCCCTCTCTAATACCCACCACCTGGTTTCCTCCAACCTCACATCCCCCCACCTCTTCAAACCCTTCAGATTGTTCTTCAGAGTCCATAGTCTCTCATTGTTCACCTCCCCTTCCAATTTCCCCCAACTCCCTTCTCCTAACTCCCCATGTCCTTCATGCCATTTGTTATGCTCCACAAATAAGTGAAACCATATGATAATTGACTCTCTCTGCTTGACTTATTTCACTCAGCATAATCTCTTCCAGTCCCGTCCATGTTGCTACAAAAGTTGGGTATTCATCCTTTCTGATGGAGGCATAATACTCCACAGTGTATATGGACCACATCTTCCTTATCCATTCATCCACTGAAGGGCATCTTGGTTCTTTCCACAGTTTGGCGACCGTGGCCATTGCTGCTATAAACATTGGGGTATAGATGGCCCTTCTTTTCACTATATCTGTATCTTTGGGGTAAATACCCAGTAGTGCAATGGCAGGGTCATAAGGAAGTTCTATTTTTAATTTCTTGAGGAATCTCCACACTGTTCTCCAAAGTGGCTGCACCAACTTGCCTTCCCACCAACAGTGTAAGAGGGTTCGCCTTTCTCCACATCCTCTCCAACACATGTTGTTTCCTGTCTTGCTAATTTTGGCCATTCTAACTGGTGTAAGGTGGTATCTCAATGTGGTTTTAATTTGAATCTCCCTGATGGCTAGTGATGGTGAACATTTTTTCATGTGTCTGATAGCCATTTGTATGTCTTCATTGGAGAAGTGTCTGTTCATATCTTCTGCCCATTTTTTGATATGATTATCTATTTTGTGTGTGTTGAGTAAAACCCTCTCTTTAAGCTGGAGGTAGGATCCAGCCATCCACACTTTGAATTAGTAGAGAGGCAGTGGGCAAGACTACAGCATGACAACGGCTTACTCCAAAGAAATCTCCTCACAAATCTACTTTTTAAAATGTGCTCAACTTTCTGATACTCTTAGTGCATTTTAAGGTTTGAAAAATTAGCAACTGGACAGCTATATGCAAAAGAATGAAACTAGAACACTTTCTTACAACATACACAAAAATAAACTCAGAATGCATTAGAGACCTGAAACCATAAAATTCCTAGAAGAAATCATAGACCAGAATCTCTTTAACACAGGGACCATACCACAATAGAAAGCTTTTACATAGCAAAGGAAGCCATCAACAACAACAAAAAAAGCCCACTGAATGGGAGATGATATTTGCAAATATATCAAAAAATCATAAGAAACCTGTACAACTGAATACTAAATAACCAAATAATCTGATTAAAAATGAGCAAAAAAGAGAGGAGGAGCAGGAGACCTAAATTTCGTCAGGTCCCAGGAATTCAGCTAGTTAGTTATCAAACCATTCTGAATACCTACAAGCTCAACAGGAGATTGAGGAAAAGAATAGCAGCAATTCTAAGAACAGAAAAGTGACCACTTTCTGGAAGGTAGGATGTGCAGAGAAGTGAATCTGAGGCAAAAAGAAGACAGACCACAGAGGGAGGGAGCCTCTATCAGCTGGCTACCAGCAAGTAAGAGAATACTGTGGAGCACAGTATCAGAATGTTTAGAAGTCCAATCCATGGAGTGCTCCAGTGGCTAAGTGAGGGGTGGAATCCTTGCTGGGTCAGTGTGGTCTCAGGACTCTCAGGGTCACGGAAACACTGGGGGGTACCTGAGTGTGGCAGAGCTCCCAGATATCAAAGCACGGAAGCCAGCTGCAAAAACGGACCCAAGGAGTGGGATTTCAGCTCAGGGTGGCCATAAACCATGATTTGAAGCAAAGTTGGGCCACTACTCTTTGAGCAGGGACCCCATAAGTGGCAGATCTGGGGAGACCCCCCCCCCTCCTCCACCGGGAGGATCAGCATGGGAGAGCACTGCAAGAATCTGCTGGGTTTGGAGACTCCAAATGGGGCCATGTGCGAGAGAGAGAAATGCTCAGTCACAGGCCAGTGAGCATAGCTGGATAGTGGCTGGAGACCGGGGAGAGATGCATGATAGATTGCTTTTCTCTGAGGACTCACTGAAGAAGGGGCTCCTGAGCTCTCCATTCCTCCGGTGTAGAGCTTGGGAGGCCACCATCTTCATTCTCATCCTCCAAAGCTATACGGGAAGCGTTCAGGGAACAAAAGCTACCAAGAGCCAAACCAGATAGTATAGCCTGGCCCCTGGCAAGGGTGGTGCAGTTCTGCCTCTGGCAAAGACAGTTGAGAATCACTGCAGCAGACCCCTCCCCCAGAAGATCAGCAAGAACATCCAGCTAAGACCAGGTGTACAGATCGATGAGAAATGCAAAACTTCAGAGCTAGGGGAATTCAGCATATAGAATTCATGGCTATTTTCCCATGACTTTTCAGTCTTTCAAAGTTAAATTTTTTAAATTTTTTTTTTCAAATTTTTCCTCTTTCCTATTTTAACTTATTTTATCAATACCTTTTAAAAATCTTTTTAAAAATTTTATTGTTATAGTCAAAGGAAAGGGAACATACATAGCAATATTATATAGGAAGGTATATAGCAATACAAGACTTTCTCAAGAAACAAGAAAGGTCTCAAGTACACAACCTAACCCTACACCTAAGGGAGCTGGAGAAAGAACCACAAAGAAAGCCTAAACCCAGCAGGAGAAGAGAAATAAAAAGGATCAGAGGAGAAATCAATGAAATAGAAACAATGAAGTAGAACAAATCAACGAAACTAGGAGCTGGTTCTTTGAAAGAATAAGATCAATAAACCCCTGGCCAGACTTATCAAAAAGAAAAGAGAACGGACCCAAATAAACAAAATCATGAATGAAAGAAGAAGATCACAACCAACACCAAAGAAATACAATGAGCAACGATACGCCAGCAAATTAGACAATCTGAAAGAAATGGATGCATTCCTAGAGATGTATAAACTACCAAAACAACCAGGAAGAAACAGAACAGACCTATAACCAGTAAGGAGATTGAAGCAGTCAACAAAAATCTCCCAACAAACAAGAGCCCAGGGCCCGACGCCTTCCCAGGGGAATTCTACCAAACATTTAAAGACAAATTAATACCTATTCTCCTGAAACTGTTCCAAAAATAGAAATGGAAGGAAAACTTCCAAACTCATTTAATGAAGCCAGCATTACCTTGATCCCAAAACCAGACAAAGACCCCATCAAAAAAAGGATTACAGAGCAATATCCCTGATGAACATGGATGCAAAAATTCTCACCAAAGTACTAACCAATAGGATCCAACAGTACCTTAAAAGGATTATTCACCAAGACCAAGTAGAATTTATTCCTGGGCTGCAAGGCTGGTTCAACATCCAAAAATCAATCAGTGTGATACAATACATTAATAAAAGAAAGAACAAGAACCATATGATACTCTTGATAGATGCTGAAAAAGCATTTGACACAGTCCAGCATCCTTTCTTGACCAAAACTTTTCAATGTGTAGGGATAGAGGGTACATACCTCAATATCATAAAATCCAACTATGAAAAACCCACATCAAATATCATTCCCAATGGGGAAAAACTGAGAGATTTCCCCCTAAGGTCAGGAACATGGCAAGGCTGTCCACTATCACCACTGATATTCAACGTAGTTCTAGAAGTCCTAGCCTCAACAATCAGACAACAAAAAGAAATAAAAGGTATCCGAATTGGCAAAGAAAAAGTCAAACTCTCACTCTTTGGAGATAATCTGATACTTTATGTGGAAAACCTAAAAGACTGCACTCCAAAACTGCTAGAACTCATACAGAAATTCAGTAAAGTATCAGGATATAAAATCAATGCACAGAAATTGGTTGCATTTGTATTCACCAACAAAAAGAAGAAAGAGAAATTCAGGAGTCGATTCCATTTACAATTGTACCCCAAAACCATAAGATGTGGGGTCCTTGCTCAAAGATACCGTAAGATACCAAAGAGGCACAGAATCTGTACTAGAAAACTGTAGAGTACTCATGAAAGAAATTGAAGAAGACACAAAGAAATGTAAAAACTTTCTATGCTCATGGATTGGAAGAACAAATATTGTGAAAATGTCTCTGCTACCTAGAGCAATCCACACATGTAATGCAATCCCCATCAATATACCATCAAAGAAGTGGAATGAATAATCCTAAAATTTATATGGAACCAGAAAAGACCCTGAATAGCTAGAGGAAGGTTGAAAAAGAAATCCTAAGTTGGTGGCATCACAATTCCAGACTTCAAGCTCCATTACAAACCTGTAATCATCAACACAGTATGGTATTGGCACAAAAACAGACACATAGATCCATGGAACAGAATAGATATCCCAGAAATGGACCCTCACCTCTATAGTCAACTAATCTTCCACAAAGTAGGAAAGAATGTCCAATGGAAAAAAGACAATCTCTCTTCAACAAATGGTGTTGGGATAATTGGACAGCCACATGCAGAAGAATGAAACTGGATGATTTCCTTACACCACATACAAA